>NC_059207.1:6329055-6334055 GCF_020615455.1 Coregonus clupeaformis | reverse complement strand
CTCTCTCTCGGTCTCTCTCTTTCTCTCTCGGTCTCTCTCTCTCTCTCTCTCGGTCTCTCTCTCTCTCTCTCGGTCTCTCTGTCTCTTTCTCTCTCTCTCGGTCTCTCTGTCTCTTTCTCTCTCGATCTTTCTCTCTCGCGGTCTCGTGGGTCTCTCTCTCGTCTCCTCTCGGCTCTCTCCTAGGTCTCTCGTCTCTTCGGTCTCTCTCGGTCTCTCGGTCTCTCTCTCTCTCGGTCTCTCTCTCCTCTCTCTCTCTCTCTGTCTCTCTCTCTCTCTGTCTCTCTCTCTTCTCTCGGTCTCTCTCTCTCTTTCGGTTCTCTCTCTCTTTCTCTCGGTCTCGTCTCGGTCCTCTGGTCTCTTCTTCCTTCTCTCTCTCGGTCTCTCGGTCTCTCTCTCTCTCGGTCTTCTCTCTCTCTCTCTCTCTGGTTCTTTTCTCTCTCTCTCTTCTCTTCTCTCTTTGTCTCTCTCTTTGGGTCTCTCTCTCTTCTTCTGCTCTCTCTCTCGGTCTCTCTCTCTCGGTCTCTCTCTCTCTCTCGGTCTCTCTCTCTCGGTCTCTCTCTCTCTCTCGGTCTCTCTCTCTCGGTCTCTCTCTCTCTCTCTCTCTCTGTCTTTCTCTCTCTCCGGTCTCTCTCCTCTCTTTTTCCTCCTCTCTCTGTCTCTCTCTCTCTCGGTCTCTCTCTCGGTCTCTCTCTCGGTCTCGTCTCTCTCTCTCTGGTCTCTCTCTCTCTTCTCTCTCTCTCTCTGGTCCCGGTCTCCTCTCTCTCTCGGTCTCTCTCTGCTGCTTCCTCTGGTCTCTCTCTCTTCTCTCTCTCTTTCTCTCTCGGGTCTCTCCTCGTCTCGGTCTCTCCTGCCTCTCTCTCTCTCGGTCTCTCTCTCTCTCTACGGTCTCTCTCTCTCGTCTCTCTCTCTCTCTCTCTCTCTCTCTCGGCCTCTCTCTCTCTCTCTCTCTCTCTCGGTCTCTCTCCTCTCTCGGTCTCTCTCTCTGTCTCTCTCTAGGTCTCTCTCTCTCGGTCTCTCTCTCCTGTCTCTCTCTCTCGGTCTCTCTCTCTCTCGGGGTCTCTCTCTCTCTCTCGGTCTCTCCTCCCCTGGTCTCTCTCTCTCTCTCTCTTGTCTCTCTCTCTCTCTGGTCTCTCTCTCTCTCTCTCGTCTCTCTCGGTCTCTTTCTCTCGGGTCTCTCTCTCTTCTCTCTCGGTCTTCTCTCTCTTTGGGCTGGTCTCTCTCTCTCGTCTCTCTCTATCCTCAGCTCTTCTCTCGGTCTCTCTCTCGGTCTCTCTCTCTCTCTCTTTCGGTCTCTCTCTCTCTCTCGGTCTCTCTCTCTCTCTCGGGTCTCTCTCTCTCTCGTCTCTCTTCTCTCTCTCTCTCTGTCTTCTCTCTCTCTCTGTCTCTCTCTCTCTCGTCTCTCTGGTCTCTCTCTCTCTCTCTCTCGGTCTCTCTCTCTCTCTCTCGGTCTCTCTCTCTCTCTCTGGTCTCTCTCTCTCTCTACTCGGTCCTCTCCTGGTCTCGGTCTCTCTCTCTCTCGTCTCGGTCTCTCTCCCGGTCTCGGTCTCTCTCTCTCTCTCTCGGTCTCTCCCCGGTCTCTCTCTCTCTCGGTCTCTCTCTTGTCTGGTCTCTCTCTCCCTCTCTCTCTCTCCTCTCTCTCTCCGGTCTCTCTCGCTCTCTCTCCTCTCGGTCTCTCTCTCGGGTGTCTCTCTCTCGGTCGTCCTCTCTCTCTCCCCTCCGGGTCTCTCTCTCTCTCTCCTCTCTCGTCTGTCTCTCTCTCTCTTTCTCGTATCTTTCTCTCGGTCTCTCTCTCTCTCTCTCTCGGTCTCTCTCTCTCTCGGTCTCTCGTCTCTCTCTCTTCTCTCGTCTCTCTCTCCTCTCTCTCTCTCTCTCGGTCTCTCCTCTCTCTCTCGCGTCTCTCTCTCGGTCTCTCTCTCTGGTCTCTCTCTCGGTCCTTTCTCTCTCGGTCTCTCTCTCGGCTTTTTCGGGTCCCCCTGTGTCTCTCTCTCTCTCGGTCTCTCTCTCTCCTCTCGGTCTCTCTCTCTCTCTTTCGGTCTCTCTCTCTCTCTCTTTGTCTCTCTCTCTCGTCTCTCTCTCTCCCTCGGGTCTCTCTCTCTCCGGTCTCTCTCTCCGGTCTGGTCTCTCTCTCTCTCTCTCTCGGTCTCTCTCTCGGTCCGGTCTCTCTCTTCTCTCTCGGCCCTCTCTCTCTCGGTCTCTCGGTCTCTCCTCTCTCGGTCTCTCACTCTCTCGGTCTCTCTCTCTTGGTCTCTCTTGCTCTCTCTCTCGGTCTCTCCTCTCTCTCTCTCGGTCTCTCTCTCGGTCTCTCCGGTCTCCCCGTCTCTCTCTCCTCTCTCTCGGGTCTCTTCTCTCTCTCTCGGTCTGGGTCTCTCTCTCTCGGTCTCGGTCGGTCTCTCTCTCTCGGTCTCGGTCCTCTCTCTCTCGTCTCGTCTCTCTCTCTCTCGGTCTCTCTCTTTCTCTCTGGTCTCTCTCTCTTGATCTCTCTTCTTCTCGTCTCTCGTCTCTCTCTCTCTCTCTCGGTTCTCTGTCTCTTCTCGATTCTCTCTCCTCCTCTGTGTCTCTCTGTCTCGGTCTCCGTCTCTCTCTCTCTCTCGGTCTCTCTCTCTCTCTCTCTCTCTCGGTCTCTCTCTCTCGGTCCCTCTCCTCTCTGGTCTCTCTCTCTCTCTCTCTCTCTCTCGGTCTTCTCTCTCTCTCTCTGTCTCTCTCTCTCTCTCGGTCTCTCCTCCTTTCGGTCTCTCTCTCTCTTTCGGTCTCTCTCTCTTTCTCTCGGTCTCCGTCCGTCTCTCTCGGTCTCCTCTGGTCTCTCTCTCTCTCTGGTCTCTGCGCTGGTCTCTCTCTCTCTCCGGTCTCTCGTCTCTCTCTCTGGTCTCTCTCTCTCTCTCTCTGTCTCTCTCCCCCTTCGGTCTCTCTCTCTGGTCTCTCTCCTTCTTCTCGGTCTCTCTCTCTTTCTCTCTCGTCTCTCTCTCTCTCTCGTCCCCTCTCTGCCGTCTCTCTCTCTCTCTCTCTGTCTCTCTCTCGTCTCTCCTCTCTCCTCTGGTCTCTCTCTCTCTCTCGGTCTCTCTCTCTCCCTCGGCTCTCTCCCTCGGTTCTCTCTCTCGGTCTCTCTCTCTCTCTCTCGGTCTCTCTCTCTCTCTCTCTCTCTCCTCGGTCTCTCTCTCTCTCTCTCTCTCTCGGTCTCGGTCTCCTCTCTCCTCTCTTGGTCTTCTCTCTCTCCTTCACGGTCTCTCTCTCTCGGTCTCTCCGTCTCTCTCTCCCGGTCTCTCTCTCGCTTCCCTTCTCTCCCGGTCTCTCTCTCTCTCGGTCTCTCTCACTCTCTCGGTCCCCCTCGGTCTCTCTCTCTCTCTCTCGTCCTCTCTCTCGGTCTCTCTCTCTCTCTGGTCTCCTTCGTCTCTCTCTCTCCGGTCTCGGTCCTCTCTCTCTCTGGCCTTCTCTCTCTCTCTCTCGTCTCTCTCTCTCGTCTCTCTCGGTTCTCTCTCGGTCTCTCTCCTCGGTCTCTCTCTCTCTCGGCGCTCTCTCTCTTTCTCTCTCGCTGTCTCTCTCTCGGTCTCTCTCTCTCTCTCTCTCGGTCTCTCTCTCTCGGTCTCTCTCTCTCGTTCTCGGTTTCTCTCTCGGTCTCTCTCTCTCTCTCGGCCTCTCTCTCTCTCGGTCTCGGTCTCTCTCTCTCTCTCGGTCTCTCTCTCTCCTCTCGGTTCTCTCTCTCTCTCGGTCTCTTCCTTCTCTCTCTCTCTCGGTCTCTGTGTCTTCCGGCCGTCTCTCTCTCTCCGCTCTCTCTCGTCTCGGTCTCTCTCTCGTCTCGGTCTCTCTCTGTCTCGGTCTCTCCCTTTCTCTCTCTCTCGGTCTCTCTCTGGTCTCTCTCCCTCTGGTTCTCTCTCTCTCTCGGTCTCTCTCTCGGTCTCCTCCTCTCGGTCTCTCTCGGTCTCTCCTCGTCTCTCTCTCCTCTCTCTCTCGGCTCTCTCTCCTCTCTCTCGGTCTCCCTCTCTCTCTCGGTCTCTCTCTCTGGTCCTCTCTCTCTCTCGTCTCGCCCTTTGGCCCTCTCTTCTCTTTCCCGGTTCTCTCTCTCTCTTCCCCCTCTCGGTCTCTCTCTCTCTGCCGTCTCTCTTCTCTCTCTCGTCTCCCCTCTCTCTCTCGTTTCTCTCTCTCGGTCGGTTCGTCTCTCCTTCTCTGTTCTCTCTCGGTCTCTCTCGGTCTCTCTTTTCTCCCCCCTCGGTCTCTCTCTCTCCTCTCTCTCCCCGCTTCTCTCTCGGTCTCTCTCTCGCCTCTCTCTGGTCTCTCTCTCGTTCTCTCTCGGTCTCTCTCTCTCTCTCCTCTCTCTCTGGTCCTCTCTCTCTCTGGTCTCTCTCTCGGTCTCTCTCGGTTTCTCTCTTTCGGTCCTCTCTCGGTCTCTCTCTCGCTTTGGTCTCTTTCTCTGTCTCTCGGTCTCTCTCTTTCTCTCTCGGTCTCGGTCTCCTCCTCGGGTCTCTCTCTCCTTCTCTCTCGGTCTCTCTTCCTGCTCTCTCTCGGTCTCTCTCTCTTCTCTCTCTTTTTCTTTCTCTCTCGGTCTCTCTGGTTTCTCTCTCGGTCCTCTCTCTCTCTCGGGGTCTCTCTCGGTCTCTCTCTCTCTCCTCGGTCTCTCTCTCGGTCTGTCTCTCTCGGTCCTCTCTCTCTCTCTCTCGGTCTGTCTCTCTCTCTCTCGGTCTCTCTCTCTCCTCGGTCTCTCTCTCTCGGTCTCTCTCTCTCTCTCCGGTCTCTCTCTCTCTCTCTCTCTCTCTCTCTCTCTCTCGGTCTTCTCTCTCTCTTGGTTCTCTCTCTCTCTCTCTCTCTCTCTCGGTCTCTCTCTCTCTCTCTCGGTCTCTCTCTCTCCCTGTCTCTCTCTCTCGGTCTCTCTCTCTCGGTCTCTCTCTCTCTCGGCTGTCTCTCTCTTCGGTCTGTCTCTCTCTCTCTCTCTCTCTCGTCGTCTCTCTCTCTCTCTCTCGTCTCCCCTCTCTCTCTCTGTCTCTCTCGCCTCTCTCTCTCGGTCCTCTCTC
>NC_059207.1:6309055-6311555 GCF_020615455.1 Coregonus clupeaformis | reverse complement strand
CTCTCTTTCTCTCTCGATCTTTCTCTCTCGATCTTTTTCTCTCTCGGTCTCGGTCTCGGTCTCTCTCTCGGTCTCTCTCTCGGTCTCTCTCTCTCTCTCCTCGGTCTCTCTCTCTCTCTCTCTCTCTCTCTCTCTCTCTCTCTCTCTCTGGTCTCTCGGTCTCTCTCTCTCTCTCGGTTCTCTCTCTCTCTCTCTCTCTCTCTCTCGGTCTCTTTCTCTCTCTCTCTCTGTCTCTCTCTCTCTCTCTCTCTCTCCTTCGGTCTCTCTCTCTTTCGGTCTCCTCTCTCCTCGGTCCTCTTCGGCTCTCGGTCTCTCTCGGTTTTCTCTCTCTCTCGGTCTCCTCTCTCTCTTCTCTCGGTCTCTCTCTCTTCTCTCTCGGTCTCTCTCTCCTTGCTCTCTCTCTCTCGGTCTCTCTCTCTCTTCGGTCTCTCTCTCTCGGTCTCTCTCTCTCTGGTCTTTCTCTCTCTATCTCTCTCTCTCTCTCCTCTCTCTCTCTCTCTTGGTCTCTCTCTCTCTCTCTCGGCTCTCTCTCTCTCTTTCGTCTCTCTGGTCTCGCTCTCTCTTATTTCTGTTCTCTCTCGCTCTCTCTCTCTCTCTCTTGTCTCGTCTTCTCTCTGTCTCCCTTTCTCTCTCGGTCTCTCTCTCGGTCTCGGTCTCTCTCTTTCTCTCTCGGTCTCGTCTCTCTCTTTCTCTCTCGGTCTCGGTCTCTCTCTCTCGGTCTCTCTCTTTCTCTCGGTCTCTCTCTCTCGGTCTCTCTCTCTTTCTCTCTCTCTCTCTGGGGTCTCTCTCTCTCTCTCGAGTCTCCTCTCCCACTCTCTCGAGTCTCTCTCCTCTCTCGGTCTCTCTCTCTCTCTCTCTCGGTCTCTCTCTCTCGGTCTCTCTCTCGGTCTCTCTCTCTCGGTCTCTCTCTCTCGGTCTCTCTCTCGTCGTCTCTCTCTCTGTCTCTCTCAGTCTCTCTCTCGTTCTCTCTCTCTCGGTCTCGAGTCTCTCTCTTCTCTCTCGGTTCTCTCTCTCTCTCGGTCTCTCTCGGTCTCTCTCGGTCTCTCTCTCTCTCTCTCTCTCTCTCTCTCGGTTCTCTCTCTCTCGGTCTGTCTCTCTCGGTCTCTCTCTCTTTCTCTCTCGGTCTCTCTCTCTTTCTCTCTCGGTCTGTCTGTCTCTCTCTCTCGGCTCTCTCTCTCTCTCGTCTCTCTCTCTCGGTCTTCTCTCTCTCTCTCGGTCTCTTTCTCTCTCGGCTCTCTCTCTCTCTCGGTCTCTCTCTCTCTCTCTCGGTCTCTGTCTCTCTCTCTCTCTGTCTCTCTCTCTCTCTCTCGGCTCTCTCTCTCTCCCTCGGTCTCTCTCTCTCTCTCGGTCTCTCTCTCTCGGTCTCGTCTCTTTCTCTCTCTCTCTCGGTCTCTGTGTCTTGTCTCTCTCTCTCTCGGTCTCGGTCTCTGTCTCGTCTCTCTCTCGGTCTCTGTCTCTCTGCTCCTCTCTCGGTCTCTCTCTCTCTCTGTCTCTCTCTCTCTCTCGGGGTTCTCTCTCTCTCTCTCGGTCTCTCTCTCTCTCGGGTCTCCCTCTCTCTCGGCTCTCTCTCTCTCGTCTCGTCTCTCTCTCTCTGTCCGGTCTCTCTCTCTCTCTCGGGGTCCCTGCGTCTCTCTCTCGGGTCTCTCGGTCTCTCTCTCTCTCTCGGTTATCCTCTCTCTCTCGTCTCTCTCTCTCGCTCTCTCTCTCGGTCTCTCTCTCTCTCTCGGTCCTCTCCGTCTCTCTCTCTCTCTGTCTTTCTCTCTCTCTCGGTCTCTCTCTCTCTCTCTCTCTCGGTCTCTCTCTCTCTCTTTCGGTCTCTCTCTCTCTCTCTCGGTCTCTCTCTCTCTCGGTCTCTCTCTCTCGGTCTCTCTCTCTCTCTCGGTCTCTCTCTCTCGGTCTCGCTCTCTCTCTCTCGCTCTCTCTCTCTCTCTCGGTCGCCTCTCTCTCTCGGTCTTCTCTCTCTCTCTCTCTCGGTCTCCTCTCTCTCTCTCTCTCTCTCGGCTCTCTCTCTCTCTCGGTCTCTTTCTCTCTCTCTCTACGTTCTCTCTCTCTCTCTCTCGGTTCTCTCTCTCTCTCTCGGTCTCTCTCTCTTTGGTCTCTCTCCTTTCTCTCGGTCTCTCTCGGTCTCGGTCTCTCTCTCGGTCTCTCTCTTTCTCTCTCGGTCTCTCTCTTTCGGTCTCGGTCTCTCTCTTTCTCTCTCGGTCTCGGTCTCTCTCTCTCGGTCTCTCTCTTTCTCTCTCGGTCTCTCTCTCTCGGTCTCTCTCTCTTTCTCTCTCTCTCTCGGTCTCTCTCACTCTCTCGGTCTCTCACTCTCTCGGTCTCTCTCTCTCTCTCGGTCTCTCTCTCGGTCTCTTCTGTCTTCCTCCACTATATATCTCTCTCGGTCTCTCTCGGTCTCTCCTGGTCTCTCCTCTCTCGGTCTCTCTTCTCTCGGTCTCTCGGTCTCCTCTCTCTCGGCTCTCTCTCAGTCTCTCTCTCTGTTCTCTCCGTCTCTCTCGGT
>NC_059207.1:6294055-6296555 GCF_020615455.1 Coregonus clupeaformis | reverse complement strand
GTCTCTCTCTGTCTCTCTCTCTCTCGGTCTCTCTCTCTCTCCTCGGCGTCTCTCTCTCCTGGTCGGTCTCTCTCTCGGTCTCTCTTCGGTCTCTTTCTCTCTCGATCTCTCTCTCTCTCGGTCTCTCTCTCTCTCTCTTCTCGGTCTCTCTCTCTCTCTCTCGGTCTCTCTCTCTCTCTCTCGGCGCTCGTCTCTCTCTCTCTCTGGTCTCTTGTCTGTTCTCTCTCTCTCTCTCGGTCTTGTGTCTCTCTCTCTCTCTCGGTCTGTCTCGTCTCTGGGTCTCTCTTGGTCTCTCTCTCTCTCTCTCGGCTCTCTCTCTCGGTCTCTCTCCTCGGCTCTCTCTCTCTCTCGGTCTCTCTCTCTCTCTCTCGGTCTCTCTCTCTCTCTCTCTCCTCGGGTCTCTCTCTCTCTCTCGGTCTCTCTCTCTCTCTCTCTCGGTCTCTCTCTCTCTCTCTCTCCTGTCTCTCTCTCGGTCTCTCTCTCTCTCTCGGTCTCTCTCTCTCTGTCTGGGTCTCTCTCTCTGCCTCTCTCTCTCTCGGTCTCTCTCTTGGTCTCTCTCTCTCTCTCCCGGTCTCTCTCTCTCTCTCTCTCTCTCTCTCGGTCTCTCTCTCTCTCTCTCGCTCTCGGTCTCTCTCTCGGGTCTCTCTCTCTCGGTCTCTCTCTGTCTTCTCTCTCTCTCGGTCCCTCCCTCTCTCTCTCGGTCTCTCTCTCTCTCTCTCGGTCTCTCTCTCTCTCGGTCTCTCTCTCTCTCGGTCTCTCTCTCTCTCTCGGTCTCTCTCTCGGTCTCTCTCGGTCTCTCTCTCTCTCTCGGTCTCGTCTCTCTCTCTCGGTCTTCTCTCTGGTTTCTCTTCTCTCTCGGCTCTCTCTCTCTCGGTCTCTCTCTCTCTCGGTCTCTCTCTCTCTCTCTCGGTCTCTCTGTCTCTTTCTCTCTCTCTCGGTCTCTCTGTCTCTTTCTCTCTCGATCTTTCTCTCTCGGTCTCTCTCTCGGTCTCTCTCTGGGTC
Source organism: Coregonus clupeaformis (assembly GCF_020615455.1). NCBI lineage: Eukaryota > Metazoa > Chordata > Actinopteri > Salmoniformes > Salmonidae > Coregonus > Coregonus clupeaformis. Next base: position 6,295,553 of record NC_059207.1, on the reverse strand, counting down.
TCTCTCTCTCGGTTCTCTCTCTCGGTCTCTCTCTCTCTCGGTCTCTCTCTCTCGGTCTCTCTCTCTCTCTCGGTCTCTCTCTCTCTCTCGGTCTCTCTCTCTCTCTCGGTCTCTCTCTCTCTCGGTCTCTCTCTCTCTCTCGGTCTCTCTCTCTCTCCGGTCTCTCTCTCGGTCTCTCTCTCTCTCGTCTCTCTCTCGGTTCTCTCTCGGTCTCTCTTCTCTCGTCTCTCTCTCTCGGTCTCTCTCTCTCGGCTCTCTCTCTCTCTCGGTCTCTCCCCTCTCGGTCTCTCTCTCTCTCTCGGTCTCTCTCTCTCTCTCGGTCTCTCTCTCTTACTCTTTCTCTCTCTCTCGGTCTCTCTCTCTCGGTCTCTCTCTCTCTCTTTCGGTCTCTCTCTCTTTCTCTCGGTCTCTCTCTCGGTCTCTCTCGGTCTCGGTCTCTCTCTTTCTCTCTCGGTCTCTCTCTCTCGGTCTCTCTCTTTCTCTCTCGGTCTCTCTCTCTCGGTCTCTCACTTTCTCTCTCGGTCTCTCTCTCTCGGTCTCTCTCTCTTTCTCTCTCACTCTCTCGGTCTCTCACTCTCTCGGTCTCTCTCTTTCTCTCTCGGTCTCGGTCTCTCTCTCTCTCTCTCGGTCTCGGTCTCGGTCTCTCTCGGTCTCGGTCTCTCTCTCTCGGTCTCGGTCTCTCTCTCCGTCTCTCTCTCGGTCTCTCTCTTTCTCTCTCGGTCTCGGTCTCTCTCTTTCTCTCTCGGTCTCTCTCGGTCTCTCTCGATCTCTCTCGGTCTCTCTCTCGGTCTCTCTCTCTCTCTCAATTCAATTCAATTTCAATTTAAGGGCTTTATTGGCATGGGAAACGTGTGTTAACATTGCCAAAGCAAGTGAAGTAGATAGTAAACAAAAGTGAAATAAACAATAAATATTAACAGTAAACATTACACTCAGAAGTTTCCAAAGAATAAAGACATTTCAAATGTCATTGTGTATATATACAGTGTTGTAACAATGTGCAAATAGTTAAAGTACAAATGGGAAAATAAATAAACATAAATATGGGTTGTATTTACAATGGTGTTTGTTCTTCACTGGTTGCCCTTTTCTTGTGGCAACAGGTCACCAAATCTTGCAGCTGTGATGGCACACTGTGGTTTTTCACCCAGTAGATAAGGGAGTTTATCAAAATTGGGTTTGTTTTCGAATTCTTTGTGGATCGCTGTAATCTGGGGAAATATGTGTCTCTATTATGGTCATACATTTGGCAGGAGGTTAGGAAGTGCAGCTCCAGTTTCCACCTCATTTTGTGGGCAGTGTGCACATCGCCTGTCTTCTCTTGAGAGCCAGGTCTGCCTACGGCGGCCTTTCTCAATAGCAAGGCTATGCTCACTGAGTCTGTACATAGTCAAAGCTTTCCTTAGTTTGGGTCAGTCACAGTGGTCAAGTATTCTGCCACTGTGTACTCTCTGTTTAGGGCCAAATAGCATTCTAGTTTGCTCTGTTTTTTTGTTTG
>NC_059207.1:5959055-5966555 GCF_020615455.1 Coregonus clupeaformis | reverse complement strand
TATGGTAGTAGTATAGTAGCAGTATAGTAGTATAGTAGTAGTATGGTAGTAGTATTAGTAGTATAGTGGTAGTATGGAATAACAGTAGTATAGTAGTAGTGAGAGTATAGTAGTAGTAGTAGTAGTATAGTAGTAGTAGAGTAGTAGTAGTTGTTGAAGTAGTAGTAGTAGTAGCAGTAGTAGTATAGTAATATATCTCACCATGTATCTGGTAGGCCTGGTCCAGTGAGTAGTAGTAGTTTAGTAGTAGTAATAGCAGTATTAGTAGAAGTGGTATAGTAGTAGTAGTAGTAGTATAGTAGTAGTATAGTAGTAGCATATTAGTAGCAATAGTAGTAGTATAGTAGTAGTATAGTAGTATAGTAGCAGTATAGTAGAATTAAAGTATTAGTATTAGTAGTATAGTAGTAGTACAGTAGTAGTATTAGTAGTAGTAGTAGTAGTATAGTTGTAGTATAGTAGTAGTATAGTAGTAGTATAGTAGTAGTATTAATAGTATAGTAGTAGTATAGTAGTAGTAGTAGTATAGTATTATTATTAGTAGTATAGTAGTAGTACAGTAGTAGTAGTGGTAGTATAGTAGTAGTATAGTAGTAGTATAGTAGTAGTTTAGTGGTAGTATAGTAGTAGTAGTAGTAGTAGTAGTAGTAGTAGTAGTAGTAGTAGTAGTAGTAGTAGTAGTAGTAGTAGTAGTATAGTAGTAGTAGTATAGTAGTAGTATAGTAGTAGTATTAGTAATAGCAGTATTAGTAGTATAGGTAGTAGTGTCTCACCATGTAGCTGGTAGGCCTGTTCCAGTGAAGGTGAGGGGCTCCAGCAGGTAATGTGGTGATGAGGAAGACCATGGCCAGTGAACAGAGCCTTCCTCTCCTCTGACCAGACCACCGAACACACCTATAATAGAATAGAACAGAATAGATAGAACAACTTTCACTAATACATTTGATAACAATAACCTAGCAAATTACATTGGTTGTCCCTCAACAAATAAAGCCTACTATAGCGTAAGCCATTTTACAAGCATTTGAATGCTACTACCTGACATCAAAATACATATCACAATTACTAATACCATGCAGTGCATTCGGAAAGTATTCAGACCCCTCCACTTTTTCCACATGTTGTTACATTACAGCCTTATTCTAAAATGGATTATATTGTTTTTTTCCCCCCTCATCAATCTACACACACAATACCCCATAATGACAAAGCAAAAACAGATTTATAGACATTTTCGCAAATGTATTTAAAATAAAAAACTGAAATCACATTTACATACAGTTGAAGTATGAAGTTTACAAACACCTTAGCCCAATACATTTAAACTCAGTTTTCCACAATTCCTGATACCACTTCATTTTAAGAATGTGAAATGTCAGAACAACAGCAAAGGTCCTTGAGAAGATGCTGGAGGAAACAGGTACAAAAGTATCTATATCCACAGTAAAACAAGTCCTATATCGCATAACCTGAAAGGCCGCTCAGCAAGGAAGAAGCCACTGCTCCAAAATCGCCATAAAAAAGCCAGACTACGGTTTGCAACTGCACATGGGGACAAAGATCGTACTTTTTGGAGAAATGTCCTCTGGTCTGATGAAAGAAAAATAGAACTGTTTGGCCATAATGACCATCGTTATGTTTGGAGGAAAAAGGGGAACGCTTGCAAGCCGAAGAACACTATCCCAACCGTTAAGCACGGGGGTGGCAGCATCATGCAGTGGGGGTGCTTTGCTGCAGGAGGGACTGGTGCACTTCACAAAATAGATGGCATCATGAGGAAGGAATATTATGTGGATATATTGAAGCAACATCTCAAGACATCAGTCAGGAAGTTAAAGCTTGGTCGCAAATGGGTCTTCCAAATGGACAACGACCCCAAGCATACTTCCAAAGTTGTGGGAAAATGGCTTAAGGACAACAAAGTCAAGGTATTGGAGTGGCCATCACAAAGCCCTGACCTCAATCCTAAAGAAAATGTGTGGGCAGAACTGAAAAAGCGTGTGCGAGCAAGGAGGCCTACAAACCTGATTCAGTTACACCAGCTCTGTCAAGAGGAATGGGCCAAAATTCACCCAACTTATTGTGGGAAGCTTGTGGAAGGCTACCTGAAACGTTTGACCCAAGTTAAACAATTGAAAGGCAATGCTACCAAATACTAATTGAGTGTATGTAAACTTCTGACCCACTGGGAATGTGATGAAAGAAATTAAAGCTGAAATAAATAATTCTCTCTACTATTATTCTGACATTTCACATTCTTAAAATAAAGTGGTGATCCTAACTGACTTAAAACAGGGAATTTTTACTAGGATTAAATGTCAGGAATTGTGAAACATTGAGTTTAAATGTATTTGGCTAAGGGGTATGTAAACTTCTGACATCAACTGTATGCATATGTTCTTAATTCCATTCCTTACATAGATTTGTGTGTATTGGGTATTTGTTGTGAAATTGTTAGATATTACTTGTTAGATATTACTGCACTGTCTGCGCTAGAAGCACAAGCATTTCACTACACCCGCAATAACATCTGCTAAACACGTGTATGTGACCAATAAATTTGATTTGATTTGGTTCCTGCACAATGCTAAAACACAACCACTCTGCTGTGTGTGTGTGTGGTCTGTTGAGATAGATTAAATATATGAGACGAGTGCATTGTGTAACACCCACCTGTGAGTTGGTCTGGGCGGAGTCAACGCAGGTCCCTGATTGGTTATTCCAGATCCTCAGAACTCCGTCGCTCTGCCCCCCTCCCGTGGCGATCAGCTCCTTCTGCCAAGGACACCATGCCATAGCCTACACACACACACACACACACACACACACACACACACACACACACACACACACACACACACACACACACACACACACACACACACACACACACACACACAGAGAGAAACACACACACACAAAGAGACACACACACACACACACACAGACACACAGAGAGAGAAACACACACACACAAAGAGACACACACACACACACACACACACACACACACACACACAAGCAAAGAGACACACACACACACACACACACATACAGAGAGACACACACACACAGAGAGACACACATACACACACACACACACATTATGATAACCCTAATCTCGTTTAACCCAGAACTAACGTCTCGTGTAAATTGGTCAAATGCTTGATTAAGTTCTAATTAGATCTATACGTGTTACAGTTTTTTACAATCACTTTGGCACTAATTTCAGAACCTTGACGTCACTTTTCAAAACTCTAGACACAAAACTCAAAACGGTCATCACTTGTAACACAGGCTGTCCAATGTTCAAAACATTGCATTGTGCATTCATATCTTTAAAGAAATCTTACACTTGCACAATCATTGATTCAAAATACAAATTTATTGTGAAATACCAATGAAACGTTAATTTAGATCACCCACACACAAGCAACCGATAGTTTCACTGTGTCATTGTTCGTACAATCATTAAATATTGTAGTACAAAATAGGTGATACATGTTTCATTATGGTACTACATGTAAATACATCCCTGTAAAAGTACTGCAGTAGTAGAGAGAATACCACAGACACAGTGGAATCATTGAACAAAATCTGAAATATATTGATGAAAAACAATACAGTACTGTAAAACATCAACTTGCTTGCTTGTACTGTAAAAAAGCAAAACATAGGAGTGATTACTGTACTTCTACATTTTCATCAACTCTGTCTTGTGGTTTTGGCCACAGGTTCTCATCTACATCACAATGGATGTTTTCATTAGCCAAACATCTTGGAAAAAACCTTTGGCCATGGCGAATCCAGGCCTGACACTGGTCTGCCGTGATGTCATTGCATGCGTCATCCATGGCCTGGAGAAGAGTGACTTGTTCATGAGGGCGCCTATCATAAACCTTCCATCTCCATGTGGAGAAATATTCCTTAATCGGGTTAAGGAAAGGAGAGTATGGGGGGTAAATACAGGGTGGTCAATTGTGCATGGGCCTGAAACCATGCTTGCATCATATGAGCATGGTGGAACCTGACATTATCCCACACGATGACATAGGTCACGCCATCAGCTCTACAGACCTGATCGAGCTCATCAAGGAAGGTTACAAGGGGACCATAGAAACGGTGTCTGATAAAGAATGATGATGAAATATTACATCCATAGATAATGTAGTCTAATTGGTTCATGCTCCACGCTAATTGGTGACAATGAATCTCGTTACTTTGAAACTTTCATGATCTAAACATGGAATATTGTTTGTCTGTTTCCATACAACTATGCATTAAGAGTAATGCAACAGTTACATCATTTTGAGCAGTTGTATCAATTGATAGTTGGATAATTGTAATGAAATGAGTAGACACTCATCTGAAATGTAATGTGTGAATTGCCTTTTGAAATAGTAGTACTTTGATATTAAGTTGTGTCATATTGAACAGGTGACTTTTGTTAAATGAACAAATGATCTTAGTTTTATGTGTATTGTATCCAAGCAATTGAAAAAAGTGTTAGAGTTTTGAAAAATGTGCATTTTGATCATTGGTTGTGAGTTTTGTGTCTAGAGTTTTGAAAAATGACGTCAAGGTTCTGAAATGAGTGCCAAAGTGATTGTAAAAAACTGTAAGAGAAGAGATGAAGAGCTCCACCCTCTCTCTCTGGGACAAATTTCCCCTCCCCTTCTGAACACCCTGGAAATTGGGATTTGTCCCCTCCCCTTCTGAACACCCTGGAAATTGTGATTTGTCCATTCCCCTTCTGAACACCTTAGAAATTGTGATTTGTCCCCTCCCCTTCTGAACACCCTAGAAATTGGGATTTGTCCCCTCCCCTTCTGAACACCTTAGAAATTGTGATTTGTCCCCTCCCCTTCTGAACACCCTAGAAATTGGGATTTGTCCCCTCCCCTTCTGAACACCCTGGAAATTGTGATTTGTCCATTCCCCTTCTGAACACCTTAGAAATTGTGATTTGTCCCCTCCCCTTCTGAACACCCTAGAAATTGTGATTTGTCCCCTCCCCTTCTGAACACTCTGGAAATTGTGATTTGTCCCCTCCCCTTCTGAACACCCTGGAAATTGTGATTTGTCCCCTCCCCTTCTGAACACCCTGGAAATTGTGATTTGTCCCCTCCCCTTCTGAACACTCTAGAATTGGTGATTTGTCCAAAAGCCACAGAACTAATGTTGCTCATTATCTCACGCATCCTGTTGTATCATGACAGATCTACGCTACCGTTTATGTTTACATAGTCTGTCCACAAGAGATTACACACACACACTCTGAGGCCACACACCTTGACCGCACTGGGTTGTGTCATTGTCTTGGCAGGTGGGTGTGTCTTCGTCTTAGACCCCAGGTCATTGGTCCAGATGTTGAGGAGGCCGTCTGTTGAGCCACTGGCCAGCCAATCTCCTTGCGGCGCCCACTCCAGCCCACACACGCCCCCTTGTTGGTGGAACACACCCACTGTCGGGGTTTCAAGTCGGTAGTCATGGTGATGGATTAGCCCGAGAACAGAACCGCTGTCAGGGACAAGAACAAAGGGATGGATAGTTGTGTTTCTCAACTCATCAATATCCTTAACAGTACACACAAAAACACGCACACAAACATACTGTACACACACACATGTTTGCACGTACGCAGACACACGCACATGCACCTAGGCACACACACACCACACCACACCACACAACCCACCTGCTGAGTACGTGTTGGTTCCAGCTAAGCGCCCCCACTCCAGAGAGGTGTGACGTTATAGTTCTCAGTCTGGTCCTCTTCTCCACATTCCACAACTGGCGGGAGAGGAAGCGGGAGAGGGGGAGGGAGAGGGAGAGGGAGAGGGAGAGGGAGAGGGAGAGGGAAAGAGAGGGAGAGGGAGAGGGAGAGAGAGGGAGAGAGGGGGAGAGAGAGAGAGAGAGAGAGAGGGGGAGGGGGGAGAGGGAGAGAGGGGGAGAGGGAGAGGGGAGGGGGAGGGGGGGAGAGAGAGAGAGAGAGAGAGAGAGAGAGAGAGAGAGAGAGAGAGAGAGAGAGAGAGAGAGAGAGAGAGAGAGAGAGAGAGAGAGAGAGAGAGAGAGAGAGAGAGAGAGAGAGAGAGAGAGAGAGAGAGAGAGAGAGAGAGAGAGAGAGAGAGAGAGAGAGAGAGAGGGAGAGAGAGAGAGGAGAGAGAGAGAGAGAGAGAGAGAGAGAGAGAGAGAGAGAGAGAGAGAGAGAGAGAGAGAGAGAGAGAGAGAGAGAGAGAGAGAGAGAGAGGGAGCGGGAGAGGTGTCATACAAACATCACTAATGTAGAATATAACACGCACATGGTTGTGCATGGTCCCTAAGCTAAACCTAACCTCACTGTAAGACAGAAGCAGGAAATCACTCCACTGTGTTTGATGATGTGATATTGTTGTGTCTACCTTCAACATGAAGACCTGCCAATAAACAATCCAACAAACACAAAGGAAACAACACAAATATAACATGCATTATATTAAAGCAGCCAGGTCACCCGTGATACAAGTCAGTATTTGACATCCATCCATGTCTGAGGACGTCGGGAGATGACGTGGAAACCGGCCACTAGGGGCAACAGTGAGCGCTGTTACCTTCACCTAGGTTTCAGTTGTGGATGGTGGATGGGCGTAAGCATTTGCCTCTGATTCCAAAGGTTGCAAGTTTGAATCCAGTGATAAAAAGTAGTTTCTGAGATTTCTGTTTTAAGCCAATCCCAAATCTTAACCCTAACCTTAACCATTCGGAGTTAATGCCTAACCTTAATATTTCAGAGTTAATGCCTAATTTTAAAAAAGTCTGACTAAATGCCTAAACTTAACATTAAACACTTCAAAATTTGACATTTGCAACAACTTTGAAATGTGATGTTTGAGAAACATGGATGAACGTCTACTTTTGACGTGAGACTGTGAGAGCTGGTTGATTAAAGATGCACTCTAGAACTTTGGTGCTCGCAAGCTTAGAAAGTGGTCCCCGTTTTTTGTGTACTACGTCATCCAATTGTTTACTACGTCATCCATTTCGTGTGATATGTTACGAATCAAATTTGTGCAATATGTCTTTTTTATTTAATTTTAATTTTGGGGTGGGGGGTGGTATATCAGCTTTAATATTACAGATAGATTGTAGGTTCTATCAATTTAATTATTTGCAGGATTTCAAATTTGTGCAATATGTTACGGATTTCGTTCCGCTAAGGGTCGAGCACGTTTGTCTCTACCTGTACGCCCCCTTCCTTGGTCCCGATGCCCAGTGTACATCCATCTCTGCTCCAGGACACAGACGAGACAGAGTGAGACAGGCTCAGCGGGAGAGACGGGTGGATGCAGCCCTGCAGAGTGTGTGTGTCTGCCTTCCACAGGAACACATCCGACCCCAGGGCTAGGGCCACCATACCACTGTTACTCCAGTCCAACAGGTGGCTATCTGAGGAGAGAGCAGAGGAGATAGTAGGTTTGTTCATTTTTAAATCTATTTAAACATAGTATTTGTAGTTACAGT
>NC_059207.1:5876555-5954055 GCF_020615455.1 Coregonus clupeaformis | reverse complement strand
AATGCCTGTCTAAAAAAGATGTAAATAGAGTTGACATTAGAATAATGGCTAATAAAACATGAGTTATTATATATATATATATATATGCCATTTAGCAGACGCTTTTATCCAAAGCGACTTACAGTCATGCGTGCATTGATTTTTGTGTATGGGTGGTCCCGGGGATCGAACCCACTACCTTGGCTTTAAAAGTGCTGTGCTCTACCAGCTGAGCTACAGAGGACCACAGTTATTAACTGTAAGGATCATTTACATTTTTTTTTTACATTTTAGTCATTTAGCAGACGATCTTATCCAGAGCGACTTACAGTTAGTGAATACATATATTTTTTTTTATACTGGCCCCCCGTGGGAAACGAACCCACAACCCTGGCGTTGCAAACGCCATGCTCTATCAACTGAGCTACATCCCTGCCGGCCATTCCCTCCCCTACCCTGGACGAATTGTGCGCCGCCCATGAGTCTCCCGGTCACGGCCGGCTGCGACAGAGCCTGGATTCGAACCAGGATCTCTAGTGGCACAGTTAGCACTGCGATGCAGTGCCTTAGACCACTGCGCCACTTAGGAGACAATTGTATGCTTATTGTTCACATCTTCAATGTTATGCAAAGTTTTTTAAATGCAGGCTACAGTAAACATTTCAAGATTTCAAGATTTTGCCCCGAGATGTAGGCCTAGACAAATAATAAATCAGAGTTTTGCTAAATCGCCATAAAAACTCTAAATTCCTTTAGTGAAATCTGATGCCTAACACATAACAGACCTCCTCCAAAACCCTGTTGCCTCCTCAATCTGCTATGCGCCCATCCAGCCAGCCAGCCAGACTCAACCCAATCCCCATTCACAAACTCCTTCCCCCGCCCCAAGCTATCCTTGTCCCCGTCCAAGATGGAGGCGCTGGAGGTTTTGGGGGGCTACCCGACCAAGCCCTCTGACCCTCGAACACGAATGGTCAGTGTTCTACTGAGTATGACGGTTGTTATGGGATGTTTATTAATGCTACATAGTTTTCTCAAAATCGGCAAGTCGCGGAAGCCGCAAGATTTCTACTCTTTTGAGATGAAGGACGCCAAAGGGAGAAGCGTTTCTCTGGAGCGATACCGAGGCAAAGTAAGTACACATCAGTAAAACTCAGCAAGTAAACTAACTGAACTTTGTGTAGGCGTACTGATGAAGTCACTTGGTTTTTCTAAAATGTTGATAAATGGTTTCTGCGATTTAGCACGTTTTCCCCAAAAAAAGTATAATATTTAGGCCTAATGTTTACTTTTCTCTGGTTGTCAACGTGGCGAGCCACAGAGAAGAACTATCACTCTCTGCGAGAGCTGCACCGCGAACTGGGGACGTCCCATTTCAACGCGCTGGCTTTTCCCTGCGGCCAGTCGGGAAGACCGAGATGGGGGCCAGCCGGGACATTGAGGCCTACGCCAAGAACACCTATGATGTCACCTTCCCCATCTTCAGTAAGATCAAAATCATGGGATCGGAGGCGGAGCCAGCTTTCAAATTCATAACAGGTAAGCACAGTAGGCTTATCATTAGACCAGAGATCTGGGGCGGCAGGTAGCTTAGTGGGTAAGAGCGTTGTGCCAGTAACCAAAAGGTCGCTGGTTCTAATCCCTGAGCCGACTAGGTGAAAAATCTGTCGATGTGCCCTTAAGCAAGGAACTTAACCCTAATTGGTCCTGTAAGTTGCTCTGGATAAGAGCGTCTGCTAAATGACAAAAATGTAATCAAGATAGTTTAGTATGTTGTCACGATCGTCATAATGAGTGGAACAAGGCGCAGCGTGATATGCGTACATCTCTTTAATAGTGTACTTAGCAACACGATACATATAACAAAAACAACAAAACGAAACGTGAAGTTCTCGGTCATGAACACAAACCTACACGGAACAAGATCCCACGAATCACAAGTGCACAAAAGGCTGCCTAAGTATGGTTCCCAATCAGAGACAACAAGCAACAGCTGATTCTCGTTGCCTCTGATTGAGAACCACCCCGGCCAACATAGAGACACATAACCTAGAACAGAACATAGAAAACGAAACATAGACACTACACAAGGAAACTAACACCCTGGCTCAACATTCAAGAGTCCCCAGAGCCAGGGCGTGACATATGTTTCTAAGGACAAGAAGAACAAGGTGAAGTTTATCACAGGTAAACAAAGCTTAGCCTACAGGCCCTTTTCATCTTTAGTCTAAATAAAGTAGTTATTTTCTATTCTATTCAAGATAATGTTTTTCATGGACACTGTGGCTGTAGGAGGAATTGCAGGTATTATAGCACATTGGCACACAACACAACATAGAACATTGGACCTAGTAAACGTTTGTTTCCATTCGCCAGATTACAGATTCTATAAAAGAAGATTCCAAAGTGGAACTTCTGGAAGTTCCTGGTGAACCCTGAGAGCCAGGTGGTGGGATAATGGAAGGCAGAGGAGCCCACCGAGAGCGTGCGTAAGGAGGCCACGACCATGGTGCGTGAGATCATTCTAAAGAAAAGGGCAGAGCTCTTAACAGGTTTGAACTTGGAGATGGTGAAGACAGTCCTGGGGTACTGTATGATGGACGAACATTTCAACAGACTTTATTACCCTGTGGTATGGAAAATTATTTGCCACTTCGCCAAAACTTTGCAGAAGATCAGGCAGCAGTGAAAGAATAAGAGCTCTTGTGTGTGTGTGTGTGCGTGTATGTGCGTGTGTGTGTCTGTGTGTGTGTGAGTGCATGTGTGTGTGTGTGTATGTGTGTGCGTGTGTGTGTCTCTGTACACTTAAACTGTGAGAGACGGAATCTAAAACAAAAATCCAGAAAATCACATTGTATGATTTTTAAGTAATTAATTTGCATTTTATTGCATGACGGCGTAGTGTGTTACTAATGGTTTTCTTTGAGACTAAAATGTAAATGTAAATGTAGTCAGTCACATGTCGTGATATGGAAGTACGTGTAACTGCTGAACTCAAAACAGCCAGCTAACACAGCACTGCCTCATCGTGACACGGATCCTATCTCCTTGCCTCCTATCTCCTCGCCTTCTCAACCGTGTTGGAGGAGAAGGTCCAAGGTCCCGCCAATCAGGACTTCTTCTCCAATTAGTTTTGAGAAGGAGATGAGAAGATGCAACGAATCAATGAAAGATTAGTTGAGAAAAAGCCATAGAGATGTATAGATGGCTCAACTTGGATGTAACGCGTTTTAACATGGACATTGCTATTGAGGGCTTGCACCATTTAAAAGTAGTCAACTGGATTGGAACTTCCTATGGGTTAAGGAAGGTTCACACGACTCAACCGGGTCATCCAACCGGGTCATCAGGAGGGATCATCCAACCGGGTCATCAGGAGGGATCATCCAACCGGGTCATCAGGAGGGATCATCCAACCGGGTCATCAGGAGGGATCATCCAACCGGGTCATCAGGAGGGATCAACCAATAAATTATACTTGTGAAGAAGAAAATTGACTACTGCATTTAGATTTTTTGTCATTTAGCAGACGCTCTTATCCAGAGCGACTTACAGTTAGTGCATGCATTTAAAAAAAAAAAAATCATACTGGCCCCCCGTGGGAATCGAACCCACAACCCTGGCATTGCAAATGCCATGCTCTACCAACTGAGCTACATCCCTGCCGGCCATTCCCTCCCCTACCCTGGACCAGTGATGGTTTACATCAGTTCTCACAAACCGGTCGATCGCTATCGACTGGTCGATCTCCAAGGCATTCCTAGTCGATCGCCAAACAGTTCTGTAAAACCCAACGATAAAACCTTACGTTCCTATTTGTATTTAATTGTCTCGCGCTGTTGGCGGTAGGTGATTCAGCTGCCCAGCGCGCCGGGTACGCCAACTGTTCCCATTTCATGTGTCTGAAGGTACAAACTCTGCCTTACCGGTGGGGCCCGGAAAGCAAATCAAGTGCACTATAGGCCTACCGCTGGCCAATGGGATGGCTCAGATTATCGTGTCTGCAGTAACGTAGCAGGCGTAAAAGAAAGCTGAAGCAAAGTTGATACTGTGAGATATCTCACTCAGCAATGTTAAAACTTTTTATTCAACACTTTTATAAACCATAAAAATGCATGTTCTTCCTACTTCCATTGGCGCTACAACCAGTACTGCAGCTGTAATGAATGAGTAGGGAAGTGTATCGATAGGCTTGCGTTGTTATTATTAGCTCGGGTCTTTTTTTAATATCAAGGAATATTTCACTTTCTCTGGTCATACGAGTAACAACCTGAATTTGTGTATGAGGCAGAAATAATGAGGCGCGACTTGAGTTTCGCCAGCTGGAAGACGGTGTCCCTTTTTGGTCAGTGTCAGTGGAAGGAAAGGGAGAGAGGAGGGACGTTGAGAGGCGGACCATCAGTCTGCTGCTCTGTCCCTCCGCTGAGACCGACCATCAGATGCAGGCACAATCAGCCCAAGTTGTCTGAGCTAACATTTTTGTATTTATTATTTTATATATATATATCATTTGTTATTTGTTGCTGGACATTAAAGACTGTAACACACCAGGAAATCAGCTATTTTAATTTTGGAAATCTGAATTATTCCCACGCATAAGAGAGAGACACGTGATCGTATACAAATGTAAGCAAGGTTTGAAATGATTATGTTTTAGTCAAACATTATATCTGTTTGGGCTTCTTGCGGTCAATTTGCAGTCTACAAATGATGTGTAATTATGTTCCGGCCCCCTGACCATCCGCTCAAGAAAGAAATCGTCCCATGGCTGAATCTGGTTGATGATCTCTGCTGTACTGTGCAGCCGTTAGAGATGGTGACGTCAAAGGACCAGTGATGGATTTCATGGACAGCTAGAGGGCAGCAGCAGGGAAGCTGGTAAAACAAACCAATCAGCTAACAAGACACTGCCTCCCAGCCGCCCAATCCGAACAGAAGAGAAGGCAGGGGCGGCCAACCCTCTTCCTGGAGAGCCACCAGGGTGTGTGCAGGCTTTTGGCTCCAGCCCTGCTCTACCACACCTAATTCAGCTAATCGAAGCCACAAAGAGAAGTTGATTAGTAGAATCGTAGAATCAGGTGTGTTAGAGTAGGGTTGGAGAAAAAGCCTGTGCACAACCAGGTGGGTTAAATCCTTGGCGGGTGGAGGCGGAGTTTCGGGTGAGAGGTTAGGGAGCAGCTGTAGCGTGAGCTGACAAATGAGATAACAGTCAGCTAACATTACACTGCCTACTAACCAATCACGTTACATTACACTGCCTACTAACCAATCACGGTACATTACACTGCCTACTAACCAATCACGTTACATTACACTGCCTACTAACCAATCACGTTACATTACACTGCCTACTAACCAATCACGTTACATTACACTGCCTACTAACCAATCACGTTACATTACACTGCCTACTAACCAATCACGTTACATTACACTGCCTACTAACCAATCACGTTACATTACACTGCCTACTAACCAATCACGTTACATTACACTGCCTACTAACCAATCATGTTACATTACACTGCCTACTAACCAATCACATGTTGAACAACTCTCTTAACCAATCCAATCACAGAAGTCAGCTGACATTACACTGCTTACTAACCAATCACACATTATATTATACACTCTTAGAAAAAAAGGTACTATCTAGAACCTAAAAAGGTTATTTGGCTGTCCCCATAGGAGAACCCTTTGAAGAACCCTTATTGGTTCCAGGTAGAACCCATTTGGTTCCAGGTAAAGAAAGCCCTTTTGGGTTCCATGTAGAACCCTTTCCACAGATGGTTATACCTGGAACCAAAAAGGGTTCTCCTTTAGGGACAGCCAAAGAACCCTTTTGGAACAATTTTTTCTAAGAGTGTACTAACCAAGCACATTTCACCACTGTTTCTTAACTAATTACATAATATGTACTCCCTATTCATGGACCCCTTCATTGACCACTAGTTGATGAATTCCGCCCAGCACCCTGTAATAAGGGAAGTGTGTTTGACTTTCAAGGCTACTTGTGTTTCTGTCTCTGCCAGCTGCTTCTTTGACATCTGCTGCCCACTCAAATCAGCTTTACCAGACCCCGCTCAGCCCAAAGCAGGAGTGCAGTCTGTGTTACCATCTAAACTGGCATTTGTGTTAGTCTGAGAAACCTAATAATTTTGTATTGAATCAAATAGGTGCAATAGCTGTTTTAAGGTGTATGCCTGCCTGTCTGCCTGTCTGCCTGCCTGTCTGTCTGCCTGCCTGCCTGCCTGCCTGCCTGTCTGTCTGTCTGTCTGTCTGTCTGTCTGTCTGTCTGTCTGTCTGTCTGTCTGCCTGCCTGCCTGCCTGCCTGCCTGCCTGTCTGTCTGTCTGTCTGTCTCGGTGTCTGTCTGTCTCTGTGTCTGCCTGCCTGCCTGCCTGCCTGACTGCCTGCCTGCCTGCCTGCCTGTCTGTCTCGGTGTCTGTCTGTCTCTGTGTCTCTGTCTCTGTGTCTGCCTGTCTGTCTGCCTGTCTGTTAAAGGTGGGGGGGGCACTGCTTCAGACAGCAGCAGTGAGGAGTGTAGCTGACAGCTGTCAATCACATTAGCACAGCCAGCAGCTGTACACTGCCACACTGTCACCATCCTCTCCTCCCCTATTCCCTGCTTTTCTGTTCTCTCCTCCTCTCCTCACCTGTTTTCTTCTCCTCTCCCAGTCCTTCCATCCCCCGCTTTCATGTCCTCTCCTCATGTCCATTCCTGACCACTGATATGTTTAACAAACTGGTTGAACTATTATTTATTCCGTGCCTTCTTCATTGTATTGTGGCACAATCAAAGTAGATTGGTGTTATTACTAGCCTAAGTTATACAATTATTGATATCACCACCTTACCTTTTGTGTAGTTTGAAAGGGGCAATGTCTCCTCTTCGTCCTGAAATCCACCAGCATTCTCCTCATGATGTTCTCCTGACCGTTAGAATAAAAAGACAGCAGTTTACAAAACGTTCACCACTCGATGTTCACCACACAATTACAATATACAACAGCAGGTGGACCTACACCTACCCAAAGCACAGTGTCCTCGGTTTTCACTTTAAAACGCGAATATCTATTCAACTTTCAGTCCATATTGGCTTAAAAAAAACTCTTGCAAACTTTACTGACTGACAAGTGGTAGCCTAACTTGTTACCCTTTCAATCCACTGTGGCTGAATGTGCACCTGTCTTGTGTCTGTGCGTCGTAGTTCCTAAATACGCGCAGGGGGCGGCTGCTGGAGCGGGAATGATGTTCCTCGGCTCGCCATTGGTGGATAGGGAGGTGTTCCCCAGTCACTAGCAGGGTTTCCCTCTGTAGACGCGTCCTAGTTTCCCTGGAGACCGACATGAACTGCCACAGTGAAACAGTATTTAATCTGAAAGTGTCAACAGAGCGCAACGCGGCAAAGTTTTAAAGGTCTTGGCGCGGTTATAGAGAATAGCGTCTAATTGATTCTAAACTGTCAGCATTATCAGTGGATATTTAGAAACAATCGAACATGTTCTGCAATTCTGTAGGGCACTAATTCATTTTTTTTGCACAGTCCTGCATGCTTTATTGTAGACTAGCTCACTCACACACACATTTCGATCCCAAAATATTTTCTACGAAGTGATAAAACAGCCTATAGTTGGCCTAAATTAAATAATGTAACCCATGAGATAGAAGACATAGACTTAAAATAGACAATAGCCTGTTATTGTTATTCTTACTAATCAAAACAATGTTGACGAATCAATTAGGCATATTAGGCTATTATTAATATTATCATTATTGCTAGGCTATTCATTATTATCTGCTATAAACTAGGCTACCGCGTTCTTGCCATCTTTGCTGTAAAATTACACACAAAAAAAAGTGGGAATATTTGTATATCAATATAATTGGCTACTAGCCCTCTGTTGCCCGCGGGTAATTTGGTCCCTTATGAATCAACCGGACTGGAGCTCGCGCTGAGGCGGGCTGAAGGGCGGGAACCGGCGAGAGAAGGGTTCTTTTTGTTTTAACTGCCACCTGCCACTTCCGTATGCTGCCTCACACCCTGAGCTCAGCCCCGGCCTGCACGGAACAGGTGCGCTCAATGACAGGAGAGCCAACAGACGCTTTCCTATAATGTAATTAACAGTGGTGGCATGGGATTGAATCATCATGTTATCATCAGCAGCAGCATCATCATCCTAAATAATCATCATCATCACATGTATCTTTATCATCGCCACCACTATCATCATCATCCTTCTTCTCATCCTCGACAGCGGCATCAGTTGCTGATTAAATCTATAGACTAATAGTGTGCCATTTATTTGCCTCGCTGGCTGCTTTATGAAGTGTTCTCTTATTAAGTAGCATTGGAAACGTATTGTCTGAGATATCATTTTCCCGCAATCTCTCCCGCAGTTTGGCGGTAACGGTCAGCAACAAGCTGTGTCAAACTGCGGCGCCGTGTTTTGTTCTGAGGGCTTATCAACGAGAAACGGATTTGTTTGCTAGAACAATGGCTCAAGG
This sequence comes from Coregonus clupeaformis, assembly GCF_020615455.1. NCBI lineage: Eukaryota > Metazoa > Chordata > Actinopteri > Salmoniformes > Salmonidae > Coregonus > Coregonus clupeaformis. The sequence continues at coordinate 5,945,570 of NC_059207.1, read as the reverse complement.
CAAGGCACGCTTTGGCGTTCATATGTTTTTTGATCTGACCCTGAAGTTGTTTTTTAACGGCATCAAGGATACCAACCGTGAACATTTCAATAGCCTATTCTTGAAAATGTGATAGGCTGCTTGCCATAAACCCAAAGCATAATCACACATATAATCATTAAACAATTTAAACTGTTCAGAGCATGTGAAAATATGAAAAGGGTGAAATACACAGCCAGTTTCATGTTTTAGTTTGGATTTGAAAAGGAACAAACTCTAGGCTATACCCAGAACATAACAATCTTTTTCGGCAAGGCATCGGGAAGTAAAAATAATAATAAATAAAATGATTATATTCTATTCTATTTTATAACAACGTCATTATTTGGACATTCTTTCAACATATCCAACATTCCTGTGTTGTACACAATCACAGCAATATTGTCTATATACATTTCTTATTACACTGAGTATACAAAACATTAAGAACACCTGCTCTTTCCATGACATAGACTGACCATGCAGGTGAAGCCAGGTGAAAGCTATGATCCCTTATTGATGTCATTTGTTAAAACCATTTAAATCAGAGTAGATTAAGGCGCGGAGACAGGTTAAAGAAGGATTTTTAAGCCTAGAGACAGTTGAGACATGGATTGTGTACGTGTGCCATTCAGAGGGTGAATGTGCAAGACGAAAAATGTAAGTGCCTTTGAACGGGGTATGGTAGTAAGTGCCAGGCGCACCGGTTTGAGTGTCAAGCACTGTAACGCTGCTGGGTTTTTCACCCTCAACAGTTTCCCGTGTGTATCGAGAATGGTCCACCACCCAAAAGGACATCCAGCCAACTGTGAGAAGCATTGGAGTCAACAAGGGCCAGCATCCCTGTGGAAGGCCTTCAACACCTTGTGGAGTCCATGCCCTGACGAATTGAGGCTGTTCTTTGGGCAAAAGGGTGGGTTACAACTCAACATTAGGAAGGTGTTCCTAATGTTTTGTAAACATAGTGTGTATTACCCATCATATCCCTCGGAACAGTACCATGGCAGGGTCATTTTATGGTCAGTGATGGGTTTTGGTCAGTTGGAGTCAGCAGAGAGCCAGAGACATCAAATTCTTAGTGTGTGTGTGTGCGTGTGCGTGTGCATGTGCGCGTGTGTGTGGTATACATTTTTTGTCGCTGGCTGCTGGTAAGCTTTCTTGACTTGGACATACATTTTTTTCCAACACATGGCTAACCTTGGTTTAACCAGCTAAGCAGCTCCTCTTAGCAAAAAATGTGTTTGGAGTTACCTTTCCAGTTAACAGGTTATGTTAGAGCGTACACTTCCTCTTCCTGTTATAATGTGGGGAGGTCAAAATAATGATAAACTATTGATTTTAAAATGTTGATTACTTCTCCTTGCCTTTATCATTCACCTGATGATAAGACAAGACAGCACAGTTGTTGCTAACGTATGATGGGGGTCGCTGGGTCACTGGTTTGACTGGCAGGGGGTCGCTGGGTCACTGGTTTGCCTGGGAGGGGGTTCCTGGGTCACTGGTTTGCCTGGGAGGGGGTTCCTGGGTCAATGGTTTGCCTGGGAGGGGATCGCTGGGTCAATGGTTTGCCTGGGAGGGGGTTCCTGGGTCACTGGTTTGCCTGGGAGGGGGTTCCTGGGTCACTGGTTTGCCTGGGAGGGGGTTCCTGGGTCACTGGTTTGCCTGGGAGGGGGTTCCTGGGTCACTGGTTTGCCTGGGAGGGGGGTTCCTGGGTCACTGGTTTGCCTGGGAGGGTCTGGGGTTGGGGGTTCCTGGGTCACTGGTTTGCCTGGGAGGGGGTTCCTGGGTCACTGGTTTGCCTGGGAGGGGGTTCCTGGGTCACTGGTTTGCCTGGGAGAGGGGTTCCTGGGTCACTGGTTTGCCTGGGAGGGGGTTCCTGGGTTGAAGAACCCTGATCTAAGGGCTTACACATACAGGCGTTAAGCAATAAGGCCCGAGGGGGTGTGGTATATGGCTAATATACTACGGCTAACGTCTGTTCTTAAGCACGACGCAACGCGGGTTGCCTGTATACAGCCCTTAGCCGTGGTATATTGTCCATATACCACAAACCCCCAGAGGTGCCTTATTCCTATTATATACTGGTTACCAATGTATTTAGAGCACTAACAAGAAATGTTTTGTCATACCCGTGGTATACGGTCTGATATACCATGGCTATCAGCCAATCAGCATTCAGGGCTCGAACCACCCAGTTTATAATGTCTGATATACCACGGCTTTCAGCTAATCAGCATCAAGGACCCAAACTACTGGGTTTATAAATGCTTTATAGCATACATACAGTGGGGAGAACAAGTATTTGATACACTGCCGATTTTGCAGGTTTTCCTACTTACAAAGCATGTAGAGGTCTGTCATTTTTATCATAGGTACACTTCAACTGTGAGAGACGGAATCTAAAACAAAAATCCAGAAAATCACATTGTATGATTTTTAAGTAATTAATTTGCATTTTATTGCATGACATAAGTATTTGATCACCTACCAACCAGTAAGAATTCCGGCTCTCACAGACCTGTTAGTTTTTCTTTAAGAAGCCCTCCTGTTCTCCACTCATTACCTGTATTAACTGCACCTGTTTGAACTCGTTACCTGTATAAAAGACACCTGGCCACACACTCAATCAAACAGACTCCAACCTCTCCACAATGGCCAAGACCAGAGAGATGTGTAAGGACATCAGGGATAAAATTGTAGACCTGCACAAGGCTGGGATGGGCTACAGGACAATAGGCAAGCAGCTTGGTGAGAAGGCAACAACTGTTGGCGCAATTATTAGAAAATGGAAGAAGTTCAAGATGACGGTCAATCACCCTCGGTCTGGGGCTCCATGCAAGATCTCACCTTGTGGGGCATCAATGATCATGAGGAAGGTGAGGGATCAGCCCAGAACTACACGGCAGGACCTGGTCAATGACCTGAAGAGAGCTGGGACCACAGTCTCAAAGAAAACCATTAGTAACACACTACGTCGTCATGGATTAAAATCATTTAGCGCACGCAAGATCCCCCTGCTCAAGCCAGCGCATGTCCAGGCCCGTCTGAAGTTTTCCAATGACCATCTGGATGATCCAGAGGAGGAATGGGAGAAGGTCATGTGGTCTGATGAGACAAAAATTGAACTTTTTGGTCTAAACTCCACTCGCCGTGTTTGGAGGAAGAAGAAGGATGAGTACAACAACAAGAACACCATCCCAACGTGAAGCATGGAGGTGGAAACATCATTCTTTGGGGATGCTTTCTGCAAAGGGGACAAGACGACTGCACCGTATTGAGGGAAGGATGGATGGGGCCATGTATCGCGAGATCTTGGCCAACAACCTCCTTCCCTCAGTAAGAGCATTGAAGATGGGTCGTGGCTGGGTCTTCCAGCATGACAACGACCCGAAACACACAGCCAGGGCAACTAAGGAGTGGCTCCATAAGAAGTATCTCAAGGTACTGGAGTGGCCTAGCCAGTCTCCAGACCTGAACCCAATAGAACATCTTTGGAGGGAGCTGAAAGTCTGTATTGCCCAGCGACAGCCCCAAAACCTGAAGGATCTGGAGAAGGTCTGTATGGAGGAGTGGGCCAAAATCCCTGCTGGAAACGTATGATCTCTGTAATTGCAAACAAAGGTTTCTGTACCAAATATTAAGTTCTGCTTTTCTGATGTATCAAATACTTATGTCATGCAATAAAATGCAAATTCATTACTTAAAAATCATACTATGTGATTTTCTGGATTTTTGTTTTAGATTCCGTCTCTCACAGTTGAAGTGTACCTATGATAAAAAAAATTACAGACCTCTACATGCTTTGTAAGTAGGAAAACCTGCAAAATCGGCTGTGTATCAAATACTTGTTCTCCCACTGTATCTCATGATGTTCTTTCCATTTATTTACCTCTGATACAGCCATGTTCTCTATTGACTGGTTAAACATACACTACCAGTCAAAAGTTTCGACACACCTACTCATTCAAGGGTTTTTCTTTATTTTTACTATTTTCTACATTGTAGAATAATAGTGAAGATATCAACTATGAAATTACACATATGGAATCATGTAGTAACCAAAAAGTGTTAAACAAATCAAAATATATTTTATATTTGAGGTTCTTGAAATGGCCACCCTTTGTCTTGATGACAGCTTTGCACACTCTTGGCATTCTCTCAACCAGCTTCACCTGGAATGCTTTTCCAACAGTCTTGAAGGAGTTCCCACATATGCTGAGCACTTGTTGGCTACTTCTCCTTCACTCTGCCATCCAAATCATCCCAAACCATCTCAATTGGGTTGAGGTCGGGGGATTGTGGAGGCCAGGTCATCTGATGCAGCACTCCATCACTCTCCTTCTTGGCCAAATAGCCCTTACACAGCCTGGAGGTGTGTTGAGTCATTGTCCTGTTGAAAAACAAATGATAGTCTCACTAAGCCCAAACCAGATGGGATGGCATATCGCTGCAGAATGCTGTGGTAGCTATGCTGGTTAAGTGTGCCTTGAATTCTAAATAAATCACAGACAGTGTCACCAGCAAAGCACCCCCACACCATAACAACACCACCTCCTCCATGCTTTACGGTGGTAACTACACATGCGGAGATCATCCGTTCGACCCCACACCGCGTCTCACAAAGACACGGCGGTTGGAACCAAAAATCTCCAATTTGGACTCCAGACCAAAGGACAAATTTCCACTGGTCTAATGTCAATTTCTTGTGTTTCTTGGCCCAATCAGATCTCTTCTTCTTATTGGTGTCCTTTAGTAGTGGTTTCTTTGCAGCAATTTAACCATGAAGGCCTGATTCACACAGTCCACTCTGAACAGGCTGTGTCACAACCGGCCGTGATTGGGAGTCCCATAGGGCGGCACACAATTTGCCCAGCATCGTCCGGGTTTGGCTGGTGTAGGCCGTCATTGTAAATAAGAATTTGTTCTTAACTAACTTGCCTAGTTAAATAAAGGTTAAATAAAATAAAATAAAAAAACTGTTGATGTTGAGATGTGTCTGTTACTTGAACTCTGTGAAGCACTTATTTGGGCTGCAATTTCTGAGGCTGGTAACTCTAATGAACTTATCCTCTGCAGCAGAGGTAACTCTGGGTCTTCCATTCCTGTGGTGGCCCTCATGAGAGCCAGTTTCATCATAGCGCTTGATGGTTTTTGCGACTGCACTTGAAGAAACTTTCAAAGTTCTTGACATTTTTCGTATTGACTGACCTTCATGTCTTAAAGTAATGATGGACTATAGTTTCTCTTTGCTTATTTGAGCTATTCTTGCCATAATATGGACTTGGTCTTTTACCAAATAGGGCTATCTTCTGTAAACCCCCCCTACCTTGTCACATCACAACTGATTGGCTCAAACGCATTAAGAAGGAAAGAAATTCCACAAATTAACTTTTAAGAAGACACACCTGTTAATTGAAATGAATTCCAGGTGACTACCTCATGAAGCTGGTTGAGAGAATGCCAAGAGTGTGCAAAGCTGTCATCAAGGCAAAGGGTGGCTATTTGAAGAATCTCAAATATAAAATATACTTTGATTTGTTTAACACTTTTTGGGTTACTCCATGATTCCATATGTGTTATTTCATAGTTCTGATGTCTTCAGTATTATTCCACAATGTAAAAAATAATAAAAATTACGAAAAACACTTCAATGAGTAGGTGTGTCCAAACTTTTGACTGGTAGTGTATATCTCATGATGTTCTTTTATTTTATTTACCATGTTCTCTATTGACTGCACTGATACATACAGTCTTAAACATATAACATGAGATCTAAACCCCAAAGGTCTTGTGGGTTTAAGGTTTATATTGCTCAGAAATACCTTCAAATTGCCAAGTCAAACAGTGTCCCAACGCTGGGTTGTCCAGACTGATAACTCAATCATAGGAGTGTGTGTGCTTTTGTGTGTCTGATAACTCCTAGGATGCCAACAGTGATAAGACAGCAGTAAAACGTCAAGGTGACGATGTCGATCACGCCCCATTTAATAGAGAATCAGAGAAGCAAACAGAGAGCTCCCAGTTTTATGATATTGGGAAAGTGTTGTAAATGTAAATGTTGTGGTCAGTGTTTAAATTTGCTGAACAAATGTTACCATCAAATACGGTGGCTTGCGAAAGTATTCACCCCCCTTGGCATTTTTCCTATTTTGTTGCCTTACAACCTGGAATTAAAATGAATTTTGGGGGGGGTTGTATCATTTGATTTACACAACATGCCTACCACTTTGAAGATGCAAAATATTTTTTATTGTGAAACGAAGAAATAAGAAAAAAAAATAGAAAACTTGAGCGAGCATAACTGTTCACCCCCCAAAGTCAATACTTTGTAGAGCCACCTTTTGCAGCAATTACAGCTGCAAGTCTCTTGGGGTATGTCTCTATAAGCTTGGCACATCTAGCCACTGGGATTTTTTAACCATTCTTCAAGGCAAAACTGCTCCAGCTCCTTCAAGTTGGATGGGTTCCGCTGGTGTACAGCAATCTTTAAGTCATACCACAGATTCTCAATTTGATCGAGGTCTGGGCTTTGACTAGGCCATTACAAATCATTTAAATGTTTCCCCTTAAACCACTTGAGTGTTGCTTTAGCAGTATGCTTAGGGTCATTGTCCTGCTGGAAGGTAAACCTCCGTCCCAGTCTCAAATCTCTGGAAGACTGAAACAGGTTTCCCTCAAGAATATCCCTGTATTTAGCGCCATCCATCATCCCTTCTATTCTGACCAGTTTCCCAGTCCCTGCAGATGAAAAACATCCCACAGCATGATGCTGCCACCACCATGCTTCACTGTGGGGATGGTGTTCTCGGGGTGATGAGAGGTGTTGGGTTTGCGCCAGACATAGCGTTTTCCTTGATGGCCAAAAAGCTCAATTTTAGACTCATCTGACCAGAGTCCCTTCTTCCATATGTTTGGGGAAACTCCCACATGCCTTTTGGCGAACACCAAACGTGTTTACTAATTTTTTTCTTTAAGCAATGGCTTTTTTCTGGCAACTCTTCCGTAAAGCCCAGCTCTGTGGAGTGTACGGCTTAAAGTGGTCCTATGGACAGATACTCCAATCTCCGCTGTGGAGCTTTGCAGCTTTGCAGCTCCTTCAGGGTTATCTTTGGTCTCTTTGTTGCCTCTCTGATTAAGCCCTCCTTCACTGGTCCGTGAGTTTTGGTGGGCAGCCCTCTCTTGGCAGGTTTGTTGTGGTGCCATATTCTTTCCATTTTTTCATAATGGATTTAATGGTGCTCCATGGGATGTTCAAAGTGTCGGATATGTTTTTATAACCCAACCCTGATCTGTACTTCTCCACAACTTTGTACCTGACCTGTTTGGAGAGCTCCTTGGTCTTCATGGTGCCACTTTCTTGGTGGTGCCCCTTGTTTAGTGGTGTTGCAGACTCTGGGGCCTTTCAGAACAGGTGTATACAGTTGAAGTCGGAAGTTTACATACACTTACGTTGGAGTCATTAAAACTCGTTTTTTTCAACCACTTCACACATTTCTTGTTAACAAACTATAGTTTTAGCAAGTCGGTTAGGACATCTACTTTGTTCATGACACAAGTAATTTTTCCAACAATTGTTTATTTCACTTATAATTCACTTGATCACAATTCCAGTGGGTCAGAAGTTTACATACACTAAGTTGACTGTGCCTTTAAACAGCTTGGAAAATTCCAGAAAATGATGTCATGGTTTTAGAAGCTTCTGATAGGCTAATTTATATCATTTGAGACAATTGGAGGTGTACCTGTGGATGTATTTCAAGGCCTACCTTCAAACTCAGTGCCTCTTTGTTTGACATCATGGGAAAATCAAAAGAAATCAGCCAAGACCTCAGAAAGAAAATTGTAGACCTCCACAAGTCTGGTTCATTCTTGGGAGCAATATCCAAATGCCTGAAGGTACGACGTTCATCTGTACAAACAATAGCACGCAAGTATAAACACCATGGGACCACGAAGCCATCATTACCTCTCAGGAAGGAGACGTGTTCTGTCTCCTAGAGATTAACGTACTTTGGTGCGAAAAGTGCAAATCAATCCCAGAACAACAGCAAAGGACCTTGTGGAGGATGCTGGGGTAAACAGGTACAAAAGTATCTATATCCACAGTAAAACGAGTCCTATATTGACATAACCTGAAAGGCCGCTCAGCAAGGAAGAAGTCACTGCTCCAAAACCGCCATAAGAAAGCCAGACTGCGGTTTGCAACTGCACATGTGGACAAAGATCATACTTTTTGGAGAAATGTCCTCTGGTCAACAAAGTCAAGGTATTGGAGTTGCCATCACACAGCCCTGACCTCAATCCTATAGAAAATGTGTGGGCAGAACTGAAAAACGCGTGTGCGAGCAAGGAGGCCTACAAACCTGACTCAGTTACACCAGCTCTGTCAGGAGGAATGGGCCAAAATTCACCCAACTTATTGTGGGAAGCTTGTGGAAGGCTACCCGAAACGTTTGACCCAAGTTAAACAATTTAAAGGCAATGCTACCAAAAACTTCTGACCCACTGGGAATGTGATGAAAGAAATAAAAGCTGAAATAAATAATTCTCTCTAGTATTATTCTGACATTTCACATTATTAAAATAAAGTGGTGATCCTATCTGACCTAAGACAGGGAATTTTTACTTGGATGAAATGTCAGGAATTTGAAAAATTGAGTTTAAATGTATTTGGCTAAGGTGTATGTGAACTTCCATCCTCAACTGAGATCATGTGACAGATCATGTGACACTTAGATTGCACACAGGTGGACTTTATTTAACTAATTATGTGACTTCTGAAGGTAATTGGTTGCACCAGAATTTATTTAGGGGCTTCATAGCAAAGGGGGTGAATACATATGCACGCACCACTTTTCCTTTATTTATTTATAGAATTTTTTGAAACATGTCATTTTTTAATTTCACTTCACCAATTTGGACTATTTTGTGTATGTCCATTACATGAAATCCAAATAAAAAAATCAATTTAAATTACAGGTTGTAATGCAACAAAATAGGAAAAACGCCAAGGGGGATGAATACTTTTGCAAGGCACTGTACCGTAAAACTTTGAGATGGGTGCCTGCGTGTGTCCAACGGTACGCAAGACATCACTGATAAATGTTGTAATGTTTGATGATTCAGGAAGCAGACACACACAAAGAGGCTGTTGTTAGGCCAGTTGTTAGGCTGAGATGAATGGTATCAAGGTCAGCTGTGAGATGGTCTAAAATGTTTGATCAAATATTGTCAAAATTGACATGTTTGATGACCTCCGAAAAACGGAAATGGAACTGAGGAACAGAGGAAGTGAGGAACTGGAAATATCAATTCAACAGGAGTCCTACGGGACTCTAAGTGTTTCTTTGTTCCAGTCACAACACTGCATGAATCCATTTAGCTGGTCGATTAAGGCCTATGCAGTGCAGTGATTGTCAGGTCTCAGACTAAGTATGTCTCCTCTTATGTCCTCCGTGCCTCCCTCGTCCAAGTAGTGCTGTACTCTCTCGGCCCACTTCAAAGCACCTGGTACAACCGTTTGAAAACAATTGAAACATTGTCTATTTTGTGTCTTGTTAAACCACTTTTTTGAAGTGGGGTCCTTCCAGCACCTGATTGTTTTCATGTTTCCACACCACTGCATGAATCCAGTTAGCAGAGATGGTGGTTTCCAGGTCTCAGTCTCTATATCTTATCTCCTCCTTTCCTCACGCCTTCCCTCAGGCGGTTAAATCCTCCTCAAACAAACCTTCCTCCAGCAGCAGTCCTGTAACTGTACCCTGCTCATGTCTTGTTTCCAGAGGCCTTAGACAAACATACCTCAGGGCTGAGGAGTTTGAACAGGTGTCCTAGTGTGGTCTGACGTTCACCTCTGGACAGCCTCACCCTCCCTTCACCCACACACAACCTCCCTCATCCTCCCTTCACCCTCCCTTCACCCACCCACAACCTCCCTCATCCTCCCTTCACCCTCCCTTCACCCACCCATAACCTCCCTCACCCTCCCTTCACCCTCAGTTCACCCACCCACAACCTCCCTCACCCACCCTCCCTTCACCCTCCCTCACCCTCCCTTCACCCTCCCTTACCCTCCATTCACCCTCCCTTCACCCTCCCTTCACCCTCCCTTCATCCCTCACCCTCCCTCACCCTCCCTTCACCCTCCCTTCACCCTCCCTTCACCCACCCACAACCTCCCTCACCCTCTCTTCACCCTCCCTTCACCCACCCACAACCTCCCTTAACCTCCCTCACCCTCCCTCACCCTCCCTTCACCCACCCACAACCTCCCTTAACCTCCCTCACCCTCTCTTCACCCTCCCTTCACCCTCCCTTCACCCTCCCTCACCCTCCCTTCACCCTCCCTCACCCACCCTTCACCCTCCCTCACCCTCCTTCACCCTCCCTTCACCCTCCCTCATTCTCCCTCACCCTCCCTCATCCTGCTGATGTGTTGAGAAGGTGTGTTGAAGAGAGGATGCATGGAATCAAGGCTTTACAGATTCACAACTCAAGACAAGGCTCATCCCAAGCGACTACACCATGAACTAGTGGAGGAGGGCAAGAAAATGAAAAGTCTTGACCCTTTCAAGACCACACCACAACACAGACAGACAGAACAAATGAAGAGGAAGGACCTACAGGTCAAGGGTCACTGGGGTCACTTTGGTTTTGCTCCTGAAACATGGAAAGGAAATCCCCAAACAAACATAAAAATAAACTGTTACTTTCTATTCCTTTACTTCCATTCCTTTACCTTTGGTATCCCTTAAATCCTAATTTAAACGGCAATAAGCAGTTGAAACAGTAACAAAACGTCCTTCCTACCCCTGTTTAGGTACAAAGCAGAGGGATGGGGCTGGAGAAATGTAACCACTCTCAAATTCATAGACAGAGCTATGGATGCAAGGACTGACCATCCATGATATCAAAATGATCGTTTTAACCCTGTTTTGAGGCTATACAGTGTTTGTTTACATTTACTTTGTTTACAAACATTGGAGAGAAACAAGCTTATATTTGGGGTTCTGATGGGAGTATTGTCACGCCCTGGCTCTGGGGACACTGTTATGTTGAGCCAGGGTGTGTAGATCTATGTGTTGTTTTTCTATGTCGGGAGTCTAGGTATGGTATTTCTGTGTTGGCCAGAGTGGTTCCCAATCAGAGGCAACGAGTGTCAGCTGTGGCTGGTTGTCTCTGATTGGGAGCCATACTTATAGAGGCTGTTTTCCCACATTAGTTGTGGGATCTTGTTTCGAGTTGGTTTGTGTTAGACCGTGAACTGTCACGTTATCGTTTTGGTTATTTTGTCTATATATCGCTAAATAAAGAGTATGTTCGTCTGCAACGCTGCGCCTTGGTCCTCATCTGTTCCCGACGATCGTGACAGAAGATCCCACCAAAACTGGACCAAGCAGCGTGTCCAGGAGCCATCGCCAGGGGAGTCGCTAGCAGATCTCCGTGGCAACCTCGACTGGGTCAAGCCTAATGAAGAGCAGAGAGGGTGGACTTGGGAACAGTGGAGGAAGAGTCACGACTGGGTCAAGCCAAATGAGGAGCAGAAGGGCTGGAGTTGGAAGCAGAAGAGAGAGAGTTGGGCGAGAACTATAGAGGCCTGGCCCACGGGGAAGAGAGACCCCCAGAAATTTTTTTTGGGGGGGCTCACGACGTGGACGTCGGGGCAGCAGGAGGCCGCGATAGAGCGGTCCAGCGGGTTGGCAGAGGAGGCCGCCAGGTTACGGGGGCCACTGGTCAAAGAAGGGAAGGAAGGTGTAGAGGCACGGCGAGAGGTACTGGGGTGTGTTACCAGTCCGGTCCGGCCCGTTCCAGATCCCGGTGTAGGGCCAGTGGTGTGTGTCCCCAGTACGGTCCGGTCTGTTCCTGCCCCTCGCACCAAGCCTACGGTGCGCGTCGCCAGCCCAGCCCGGCCTGTTCCTGCTCTCCGCACCAAGCCTATGGTGCGCGTCGCCAGCCCAGCCCGGCCTGTTCCTGCCACTCGCACCAAGCCTACGGTGCGCGTCGCCAGCTCGGCCCGGCCTGTTCCTGCTCCCCGCACCAAGCCTATGGTGCGCTTCGCCAGCCCGGCCCGGCCTGTTCCTGCTCCCCGCACCAAGCCTATGGTGCGCGTCGCCAGCCCGGTCCGGCCTGTTCCTGCCACTCGCACCAAGCCAGGGGTGCGAGTCGTCAGCCCGGTCCAGCCCGTTCCTGCTCCACGCACCAAGCCAGGGGTGCATATCGTCAGCCCGGTCCGGCCCGCTCCTGCTTCCCGCACCAAGCCAATGGTGCGCGTCGCCAGCCCGGTTCGGCCCGCTCCTGCTCCTCACACCAAGCCAGTGGTGTGCGTCGTCAGTCCGGCACGGCCTGTGCCTGTTCCCCACACCAAGCCAGTGGTGTGCGTCGTCAGGCCGGCACGTCCCGTGCCTGTTCCACCGGTGCCTGGTCCGGCACGGGTCAGATGCTTCACGCCGGAGCTAGAGCAATCCGCTCCACCAGTGTGCAGTCCAGCTCCGGCCAGTGGGGTCAGACCGGACCAGGGGTACTTTGGGGGGTTGGAGAGGGAGCGGGGATCAGGCCCGGAGCCGGATCCGCCGCCTAGGCGGAGTGCCCACCCGGTCCCTCCCCTGTGGTATTTGGTTGACGCGGTCGGAGTCCGCGCCTTTAGGCGGGGTACTGTCACGCCCTGGCTCTGGGGACACTGTTATGTTGAGCCAGGGTGTGTAGATCTATGTGTTGTTTTTCTATGTCGGGAGTCTAGGTATGGTATTTCTGTGTTGGCCAGAGTGGTTCCCAATCAGAGGCAACGAGTGTCAGCTGTGGCTGGTTGTCTCTGATTGGGAGCCATACTTATAGAGGCTGTTTTCCCACATTAGTTGTGGGATCTTGTTTCGAGTTGGTTTGTGTTAGACCGTGAACTGTCACGTTATCGTTTTGGTTATTTTGTCTATATATCGCTAAATAAAGAGTATGTTCGTCTGCAACGCTGCGCCTTGGTCCTCATCTGTTCCCGACGATCGTGACAAGTATGACAGATGAACTGGGGCATTTATAAGTTATATTCTTCAAGAATCAAATGGGTACATTTCATTAATGGATGAAGCAAATGCAGAGTGCCCCTTTAATCTATACAGAAATCATTATGTATATGACAACATTTATTCAAAATATCATCTTTATTACATACAACAAACTGACAACGTGCATATTTAGACATTGTGTAAGGTGTGTGGGTGAGGTGTTCCGTTGTCCACCTGGATCCCTGAGGAGTTTCAACACGCGCACGGAGCAACGCCAACAGAAAGATAGAATAAACAAAAACACAGTGTAAACAAATTGCTCCGGAAGTATATTTAGTTAGCCAAGGCTAATTAGCTCACCGTGCTAGGATACCTGAGGCGGACGGTACCATTGGGCCTATAGACAACCATTCTACTTGATTTGTTGGTTTGTTGATTTGTTGATTTGTTGGTTGACCACGGTAGTTAGAAAAATGAATTGACCATACTTAGGTCAATGCACTGATTAAAGAATATACTGCCAGTGCCAAAAGCTTTTGGCTTGCTGTACACACACAAAGTGATTTACAATTTTGAATTATCTGAGCATGTAGGCAGCGTACTGCTCAGATAAGGAGGGTTGGCCAACCCTGAGATATACACTACATTACCAAAAGTATGTGGACACCTGCTCGTGGACATCTAATTCCAAAATCATGGGCATTAATATGGAGTTGGTCCCCCCTTTGCTGCTATAACAGCTTCCACTCTTCTGGGAAGGCTTTCCACTAGATGTTGGAAAATTGCTGCGGGGACTTGCTTCCATTCAGCCATAATAGCATTAGTGAGGTTGAGCACTGATGTTGGGCGATTAGGCCTTGCTCGCTGTCGGCGTTCCAATTCATCCCAAAGGTGTTTGATGGGGTTGAGGTCAGGGCTCTGTGCAGGCCAGTCAAGTTCTTCCACACCGATCTCGACAAACCATTTCTGTATGGACTTCGCTTTGTGCACGAGGCATTGTCATGCTGAAACAGGAAAGGGCCTTCCCCAATCTGTTGCCCCAAAGTTGGAAGCACATAATCGTCTAGAATGTCAGTGTATGATGTAGCGTTAAGATTTCCCTTCATTGGAACTAAGGGGCCTAGCCCGAACCATGAAAAACAGCCCCAGATCATTACTCCTCCTCCACCAAACTTTACAGTTGGCACTATTCATTGGAGCAGGTAGCGTTTTCCTGGCATCCGCTAAACCCAGATTAATCTATCAGACTGCCAGATGGTGAAGCTTGATTCATCACTCCAGAGAATGCGTTTCCACTGCTCCAGAGTCCAATAGCGGCGAGCTTTACACCACTCCAGCCGACGCTTGGCATTGTGCATGGTGATCTTAGGCTTGTGCGTGGCTGCTCGGCCATGGAAACCCATTTCATGAAGCTCCTGACGAATAGTTGTTGTGCTAACGTTGCTTCCAGAGGCAGTTTGGAACTCAGTAGTGAGTGTTGCAACCAAGATTTTTACGCGCTAGGCGCTTCAGCACTCGGCGGTCACGTTCTGTGAGCTTGTGTGGCCTACCACTTCACGGCTGAGCCGTTGTTGCTCCTAGACGTTTCCACTTCACAATAACAGCACTTACAGTTGACCGGGGCAGCTCTAGCGGGGCAGAAATGTTATGAACTGACTTGTTGGAAAGGTGGCATCCTATGACGGTGCCACGTTGAAAGTCACTGAGCTCTTCAGTACGGGCCATTCTACTGCCAATGTTTGTCTATGGAGATTGCATGGCTGTGTGCTCGATTTTATACACCTGTCAGCAACGGATGTGGCTGAAATAGCCGAATCCACTAATTTGAAGGGGTGACAACATATTTATAATAATAATAATATAATATGCCATTTAGCAGACGCTTTTATCCAAAGCGACTTACAGTCATGCGTGCATACATTTTTTTTTGTGTATGGGTCCTTATATATAGTGTAGGTAGTATTTAGTCGAAGCTAGCAGTCTAATAACAGCAGCACCTACTACAGCCTCTGATAACATGTTCAACATCGCTCTAGCTCAGTGCTAATGCTAATTAGCAGGGTAATGCTAAGGGCTAGCTCTGGCTGGGAACCCAGTGCTGCTAAGGGCTAGCTCTGTCTGGGAACCCAGTGCTGCTAAGGGCTAGCTCTGTCTGGGAACCCAGTGCTGCTAAGGGCTAGCTCTGTCTGGGAACCCAGTGCTGCTAAGGGCTAGCTCTGTCTGGGAACCCAGTGCTGCTAAGGGCTAGCTCTGTCTGGGAACCCAGTGCTGCTAAGGGCTAGCTCTGTCTGGGAACCCAGTGCTGCTATCCCGAGTGGCGCAGTGGTCTAAGGCACTGCATCGCAGTGCTAGCTGTGCCACTAGAGATCCTGGTTCGAATCCAGGCTCTGTCGTAGCCGGCCGCGACCGGGAGACGCATGGGGCGGCGCACAATTTGTCCAGGGTAGGGGAGGGAATGGCTGGCAGGGATGTAGCTCATTTGGTAGATCATGGCATTTGCAACGCCAGGGTTGTGGGTTTGATTCCCATGGGGGGCCAGTATTTTAAAAAATGATGTATGCACTCACTAACTGTAAGTTGCTCTGGACAAGAGCGTCTGCTAAATGACTAAAATGTAAAATGTAAGGGCTAGCTCTGTCTGGGAACCCAGCGGAAGCGGTACCCTCCCTGGGTCGTCCTGGAGGTGAAGGCATGTCCGTGAGGGAAGGTCTGAGTCCTGATCGTACAGTGTTCTCTAATTGAAGTCCTGAAAGACGAGTCACTACTGCTCTCTCCTGCCTCTGCGCCCTCCATGCTCACCACAGGGCCACCTGTGGTCCTGGATGTCTGCAGTCCAGAGAACACCCCAAACATCAGTATTCTCTCTGGGTCCCTATCCTGGGGACGAGGTGGTTGAGCGGTGCTGTGGTGCAGGACGGTGTTGCAGCGCTCGCTGACATCCCGTAGGATGTCTTCCACACACCCAGGGGGCGATGTGTCGTCACAGGTGTTGTCCAGACGCTGCCTCTTACATGGGATCGTTGACATGGGGGGTTCGTCACAGGGGGAAGTTGGGGGTTGTCGAAAACATGACGGTTCATTCACCATCATCAGCTTCTGAGAGAGAGACAGTGAGAGACAGAGAGAGACAGAGAGAGACAGGGAGAGAGAGAGAGAGAGAGAGAGAGATTTGGTTGCAACCAGGTACTATAGTTTTATGTAGTTGAGTGATCATCTGGTGTGTTTATTCATGTGAATGTGTGTCCGCGCACGTGTGTGTTTCCAGTCTCCTGACTTACATCCAGTACAGAGGCTAGGTGTTTAGCTCTGATGGCCAGTTCTCTGAGGTGGACATTGCGTTGCTGCAGAGCATTAATCTCCTCCTGTCTCCTGCTCACGGTCAGGTGAAGCTGGGGAAAGACAAGAGGACAGAATATGTTACTGAAATGATGAAAGAGAGTGACAGTGTTTTAATCACATCCAACCTTCCACAGGAGTTTGACAGCAAAGAAGAACGTTGCAGAAATAAAAAGGTAATGTGTGCTCGCTGTTGACTACTAACAGCAGCAAACTGGAAACTATCTTTCTGTAGAACATCTGTTGTATAAACATGACAGCACACCCAGTGAGTCTACATCGAGACACATGCCAATTAACCGCAGATTCAGATAAACTTCTTCCTGCACGCCTTGTCACACAAGGGCTGTGTGCCTGCCTGCCTGCCTGATAACTACTTTAAGGAAGTTGACTATGATTGAGTTATGTGGTTGTCTCACCTAGCTATCTTAGGATGAATGCATTAACTGTAAGTCGCTTTGGATAAGAGCGTCTGCTAAAGGACTCAAACGTAAAAATGAAACAGCTGTCTTCCTGCCTGCCTGTCTGTCTGTACCTGGCTGTTGGTCTCCAGTGTGTGTCCCAGGACCCTGGTGTGGTGCTGAGCAATGCCCCTCCAGAGTATCCCATCCTGGGCCTGATGCTGGCCGAGGCCTGGGTCTGAGGAAGGGTAGCCCTGCTGGTCCTGGTCCTCTGGAGAGGGCTCCCGCTGGGGGGTGAGAGGAGGGATGATACACCCTTGGAAGGCCACCAGATCGGCTGGAGACAGACTGCGCTCCAATGTGGCTGGAGAGTCTACATGGGAGAATAGGAGATTTTCATTTATTTCAATTGTTTATTTACAAAGGGACAGATACAATCAAAACATTGACACATTTAATATAAAACAGTCAGATGTATTGTCCCATCACACTTACATGGAAGAATGGGAGAGGAGCTTAATATAATATATGGGAGGATGGGAGAGGAGCTTAATATAATATATGGGAGAATGAGGGAGGAGCTTAATATAATACATGGGAGAGTGGGGGAGGAGCTTAATATAATACATGGGAGAATGGGGGAGGAGCTTAATATAATACATGGGAGAGTGGGGGAGGAGCTTAATATGATACATGGGAAAATGGGGGAGGAGCTTAATATAATATATGGGAGAATGGGAGAGGAGCTTAATATAATATATGGGAGGATGGGAGAGGAGCTTAATATAATATATGGGAGAATGGGGAGGAGCTTAATATAATACATGGGAGAAAGGGAGAGGAGCTTAATATAATATATGGGAGGATGGGAGAGGAGCTTAATATAATATATGGGAGAATGGGAGAGGAGCTTAATATAATATATGGGAGAATGGGAGAGGAGCTTAATATAATATATGGGAGAATGGGAGAGGAGCTTAATATAATATATGCGAGAATGGGAGAGGAGCTTAATATAATATATGCGAGAATGGGAGAGGAGCTTAATATAATACTTTTTTTTTAAAATTACACAGGTGAATTAAGCACACACTTTTTCTTCAGGACATGTACCTAATAAATCAATGTATCTATTGATCTAAATAAATCAAAACAACATTGAAGAGGACTCTATATTTACCTAAAACATCATTCGCAATCTATATCCTAGCCTCAATCATCAGTACAGATCACAACGATTAGGCTATACTTTGTTGTTCCTCTGAATGATTTGAATCAATGTTCTTACCAGCTATGAAGTCCAGGGCATATTCACCGAATTCCTGGTCATCTCCGTCAGAGTCGTTCACCTGTTGGATACACACACAAAAAGCGTATAGCCTCATTCACACCGAACAAGCTGAAATTGCACAGGCTAGATTCTAGAGGTTATAGCATACTCAAATTAACAAGAAGGAGCGCGGTTACCTGGAAATCCCAACTGAAATCCCAGCACGGTAAATATATTGAGGCGCATGTCTGGGTGCTCATGTTGCTGTGTAGGTGTTGAAAATGAGTTTGTTAGGACTAGCTTTGGTAGGCAGGTTGTCGACTATGGAGTGTTTTTCTATAGGTGCGTGGCACGAGCCAACTACACCGTCATTGGCGCGAGATTTCAGCACGCTCCACTGCTAACCTGTCTGTCAAATATTAACAGGCCGCCGGTGAGCGGGTGACTGGTGTAGTATGGAGCTATCATATCACCATGGAAACGGTTAATCCTCTACCGTGCAACTTGTCGGTGTGTATGTGCATCTTTCATTCTTTCTCTCTCTCTCTCTCTCTCTCTCTCTCTCTCTCTCTCTCTCTCTCTCTCGCTCTCTCTCTCACTCTCTCTCTGTGTGTGTGTGTGTGTGTGTGTTTGTGTGTGTATGTGTGTGTGTGTATGTGTGTGTGTGTGTTTGTGTGTGTGTGTGGGTGTAATTTTACCTGGGAACCCAGGGAGTCGCTCTCGCGCCTCATCACGGACGCGCATTCCTCCAAGTCATCCCATGCTATCGTTGCGAATGCTACAAAACATAACCAAATAGAAATGACAAAAATATATATTAATTTATGATACATTATACTCTGAATTTGTATATTAGACAAAACAATGTAAAGAACGTGCATATAGTCTGAGCAATATGCCCATGGTCCACCTACCATCTTCAACGATGCAGGGATTCCGGTCCACATACACTGCGACCGGGCTGCTACTCCTGGGGAGCCTCGGTCTGCCCTGTGGATAAGAAACATTAGTTTCGCAATGTCTTTAATAACATTAGATAGGCCTACATACCGACAATGCATAAATTGCCATCCATGCGTCATGTATAAAATGCAGCGCTGTTAAGTACTTAAGTAAAAATACTTGAAAGTACTCCTTAAGTAGTTTTTTTTTGTATCTGTACTTTACTTTAATATACATAACTTCTACCACTTTTACTTTTACTTCACTACACTCCTAAACACAATAATGTACTTTTTACTCCATACATTTTCCCTGACACCCAAAAGTATGTTACATTTTGAATGCTTAGCAGGGCAGGAAAATTGTCTAATTCACACACTTATCAAGAGAACATCCCTGGTCATATACTGCCTCTGATCTGGTGGACTCACTGAACACAAATGCTTCGTTTGTAAATGATGTCTGAGTGTTGGAGTGTGCCCCTGGCTATCTGTAAATGATGTCTGAGTGTTGGAGTGTGCCCCTGGCTATCTGTAAATGATGTCTGAGTGTTGGAGTGTGCCCCTGGCTGTCTGTATATTAATAAAACAAGACAATTGTGCCGTCTGGTTTGCTTAATATAAGGAATTCGAAATTATTTATCCTTTTACTTTTGATACTTAAGTAGGCCTATATTTTAGCAATTACATTTAGGCTACTTTTGATACTTAAGTATATTTAAAACCAAATACTTTTAGACTTTTACTCAAGTAGTATTTTACTGGGTGACTTTCACTTTTACTTGAGTCATTTTCTATTAAGGTATCTTTACTTTTACTCAAGTATGACAATTGAGTACTTTTTCCACCACTGGTAAAATGAGTATAGACCAGCAGATGTACCATAGCCGTGCAGGGTTAATCGTCTCTGTACCTTTTTAGCTGCTGGGTGTCTTCTGTCTTGGTTCTGATGAGGTGCCACTGTGTTTGGACAGATGGTCCCGAACACTTTTCTGTCTCCATGCATTCTCCTTTAGATTCAGCTTCAGATGGACACAGGTTTATGTCTGTAGTAGCCCAGAATTTGACCAAGACTCACCAGACCAAGATTCTATACTGATAGCCTATATAACAACTATAGCCAACTGTAGTTGTTGTCACTCATGCAAAATTATCAGGCCAAGACCCACTGAGATTCTAGTTGAGATAGGTATTTATAGCCCGTATTCTCCCGGTTTATACCATTCCATGCCGCCGTCTAAAGTCTGTGGTCCAATCAAACCATTTCATGGTCTCTAGGGGCACGTGGCTTCCCCCTGAGATTTAACAGGTGTAGAGCTAACGGTTTTTAGGCTCAGTGGAAAATGGTTCTGCGAGAGGCGGCGCCTACTTTACCGCGGGCTCAGAGTGCATTCAACAGGGCGCAGACGCGCGTAAAGCTAGCTATCCTGCTTGGAGACCACCGACCCCTTGCCAACAGATGCCTTCAGCAAGAGACTCACGGGCTTAGCGCCTTTCCATCTCCAGATTCAAACATGCTTAACTGATGGCTCATGCCCATGGTTCGCCGTTATCCAAGCATTATCGGGAAAAATTCAGAGACTTGGGTTTATTTTGGTAGGCCTATTTAAAATGTGATTTAGGCTAACCGGCTATCCGAGGAAAATCATTCCTGATCTTGAAAGATGGACACGATGTAGGCTAGTAGGAAAACTATAAGCATGTCTGTGCGTAAAAAGTATACTCTCCTGATATGCCGTAGCCTAATCAACATCAACATGACAGGCGGAAATAAAATAGGAAACGAACAATTAATTATATCAGTGTAACTTTTTTTTTTTTTTTTTACCTTTATTTAACTAGGCAAGTCAGTTAAGAACAAATTCTTATTTACAATGACGGCCTACACCGGCCAAACCCGGACGATGCTGGGCCAATTGTGCGCCGCCCAATGGGATAAACAGTTTTGACATTAACCCTCCAAAAAGTCATTTATAAACCTTTTTAATTTCCATATTTACTAGGAAGCTAAGTGTTTTGTTTCTTGGGCTTCAGGAATGTGACTGAAAAAGTGTCTCTGGCCTTTGGGGAAAAAGATACTGATTGAAAGTAAGGGGATATATCGGTTAACAAATGCAGGGGTCAAGGCTATGACCGCGCCAGTGCAATGAGTGGAGCTTACTCTGGTGTTCAAAAGCGCTCATCAGACCTAGAGCCTAATGCTTCTATGTTTCTTTATGAGTTTTTGTTTAGAGAACCACCTCTCCGCGAAAGCGACAGTTACAGGGATGGTCAACACTGCTTGATTGCCGTAGCAACATCGGGGAAACTGTCCAGAAGGGAGTGATGCTTCAAATACTGCAGTTCTGTAGCCTAACATCTTTAATTGAGCCTCTCATTCTCCTTAATTGCCGGCCTCAACACCTTATGGAAAAATATTAACGGTATAGGAAGCTCTGGGGACAGGTCGTCTGGATACTGGACAGTCAATAAATTGGCAGATGCAAACAGATTGTCATATTTAGCTGACAACAGTTATTGAGGGCTTGAACAGAAAAAGCGGTTTTGCGATTTCGTTCGTACTGGTGAACCGGTGTTTGAGTTGTGTGGTAGTAATATCAACAGTAACTTATCTCTGGTATATCTTGGCATGCATCATTCAAGTTTAAATGGTGTGCAGCTACAGGCTGTGGTGAAAACATTTGCGCACAAAAATGCAAGACAACGCAGTCGTATACTGCAGCTATAGGCCTCTACGTAGAACGAGAGAGAGAGAGACAAGCACAGACACAGAGAGACTGTTTTCTAAGAGAGAGACAAGCACAGACAGAGAGACTGTTTTCTAAGAGAGAGAGAGAGAGAGAGAGAGAGAATCAGCATGGAGGACTTCAGGAGACCAGAGCAGTCTCAAGTTGGGTTGAATTTCATTTGATTTAAGTAAATTTACCTTGAATATTGCAGCCCAGGGTGGACTGACTGTATTATTTGGCATTACTAGACTGGTTTTACGCACAACAACTTTCCATCCAAGCTGGGAGAGAGCGCGAGTACGGCTCATGTCATGCAGCATCAGGTAGGCTATACAGGACAGTTGTGTATTTTTTTAAAAGCCAGCAGACACCATTTATAGCTTTGTGAAATGTTAAGCTTAACATGAGGAAGTGACGACCAAAATAGGCCTACCAATACACATTTAACCGTTAGCTAAAGCAAAGCTATAGGCTACATGCCCTGACATAATCTATTCGATTGGCAGCCAATTGCATTGGAATAACGTGGAAACAATGTTGATTCAACCAATGTGGGCCCAGTGAGCCATAGTTCTGGTAAAATCGTGGCTTGCTGTATCATTGATAGGCTTTATTATGTATTACTTGTGGTAGCAGCAGATTATCCGACTGAGCTGATTTGACCGTGATGAACAATCAATCTTCTTGGGATACATTCCCCACACACCACCCTCTCAACAGATATAAAAGATCCACACTCCTCTCTTGGTTTTATAAGTTTAAATGAGTGAACAAGTCAGAAAACATATCCAGTACATTTATCAAGTAATAATTTAATATGTTTTCATCACATTTGCTGAAAAGGTATGTCACTTCACTGTTTATTGCATACAATAACGTTCCATGTTGCATTGGCCAACATAGCATCCAGGATCAGTACAATCTCAGGACAGTTGGTACAATAATGGTCTAACATTGGCCAACATAGCATCCAGGATCAGTACAATCTCAGGACAGTTGGTACAAGAATGGTCCATGTAACATTGGCCAACATAGCATCCAGGATCAGTACAATCTCAGGACAGTTGGAGAAACAGCTACAGAAGGTTACCCACTCAATGTATCTTACAGTACAATGACTTCAATAAGTTACAGAACCTAATGCAGTATAAATAGAGACCACAGTATATTGGTCAAAACATCGTCTACATACAGTACTCTATAGTAACGGTACGTTGATTATAATACAATACAAACATCGTCTACATACAGTACTCTATAGTATCGGTACTTTGATTATAATACAATACAAACATCGTCTACATACAGTACTCTATAGTATCAGTAGTTGATTATAATACAATACAATGCCAATGCTGTCCATTGACATTGTTCACAGTTTGTAGGCACAATCTGATAACTGTCATTTGCAGAAGTTAAATCATTTAAATAAGTCTGTGACAGTTACATTGCCAAGCACCAACCCCACAAGTGCAGGGGTAGCAGCGCTGTTGACTGGAAATCAAAGATTTGGCCTTTCATTTCTTGAGGTACGCAGGTCGTTTTCAGTCACATACTGTAGGTGCATTCAACAACAGTGCATTCAACTGAGATAGGTAAAACGTGTCAACCGTCATCATGTTGTCACAGAGTTATCATGGCCTGCAGTGCATCCTGGTTGAGTGACACCAGCAATCTAAGGTTGTCTAAACATTCCAGGTAGAGAGCATGAGTCTGGTCTCCCTCTCTACACTCCAGGTAGAGAGCATGAGTCTGGTCTGCCTCTCTACACTCCTGGGCGAGAGGAGCATGGGTCTGGTCTCCCTCAACCAGGGCTGAGGTGTTCCCAGATGGGGAAGGGTCATCCATTGACTGGGTGGAGTCATTCACAGATAGGAGGTGACCAACAACTGAAAGAGAGGAGTCATTGTCAATACAGGCGTGATTACTAGTCTCAGATAAGGTTTGATGGGAATGGTCATTCTCTGAGTGGACAGGATCATTCTCAGATAAGCAGCGTTGTCCCTGTTGTTCCTCTTGCGAGGAGGCGTGGCCATATGTGAGCTCCGATGTCAGGGATTGGTCCATTGGCTCTTCCTCAGGGCCCTCAGGGTTGATCCTCAGCAGCTGATTGGCTGGCTCCTCTGGGCCCTGGCTGGTTCTCAGCAGTTGATTGGCTAGAGCCAGAGCACAGCAGGCGGTCAGGGAAGGTGTGTACTTATTGAAGGCGTAGTCGGCCAGAGTGAGCTCACACACCCTAAGAGCCAATCCGCTGCCTCTGTTTCGCCTCTTCACTTCCTCACCCTTATCCCCAGCCAGCCTATGGGTAACGTTGCTGACTCCGTCCCCGCCCATATGCCGGCCAGCCTGGCTGTGATTGGTGTAGAAGTCCAGGAAGAAGGCTATGGTTGGTGCAGCTAGGCGGAAGTTGAGGCGGAGCAGGATGAGACATTCCAGGTTACACAGCTGCTCCCTGGAGAAGGCGTCACAACACAGAGACAGGAGCTGGCTGATCCGTGGACAAAACACCTCCACCTGAATAGAATTAGAAAGGGGAACAGAGAGAAAGAGACCAAGTCACACGCGCACCATAATATGAAGGGTTTATTTCCAAAACGCTATCTCTATCAATTCTTCACATTTGTGTTTCTTCACCAGAAATGATTGTTTATGGGCATCTTTATGTGAGTGTAAAATATTACTGTTTTCAGATTTTTTATTAATAGATTTTAGGTGTGTATTTTTTGCTAAACGCTATATCATTGTTTAGCTGGAATGGAATGTTCGTATTCTGTATATTTGACTGTGATATGTGGTTGTCTCTAGATAAGAGCATCTGCTAAACGACTAAAATGTAAAATGAAAATATTTTAAAATACAGATCTCATATTACCGTATGCACTCATTAAAAATAAACTTTAAATATTGATGTCACAAATGTATAATTTGTACAGTTCTTTAGTAAAAATTTAGTTATTTGTTCCATTTGACTGTGTAAAACCTAGCAGTTCTACTTTTTTCTCTGAGAGTGAGGCGGATATACAATCATCCCCTGCTGATTTTGTACGTTTGCCCACTGACAAAGAAATGATCAGTCTATAATTTTAATGGTGGGTTTATTTGAACAGTGAGAGACAGAATAACAACAACAAAAATCCAGAAAAACGCATGTCAAAAATGTTATAAATTGATTTGCATTTTAATGAGGGAAATAAGTATTTGACCCCCTCTCAATCAGAAAGATTTCTGGCTCCCAGGTGTCTTTTATACAGGTTAAGAGCTGAGATTAGGAGCCCGCTCTTAAGACAGTGAGGCGGATATACAGTACAGTGTTATGCAAAAAAAACAGTCAATGAACAACCTCATGTCATGAGTAGTGAAAAAACACACCAATCTCCCTCATAAGTTCTTTAAACAATAAAAGCTAATTTACACACATTTCTGAAAATGGATATATAGCGTTTTGGAAAAGAAACTCTTCATTTCCAGACTTTCCCTAAAACACCATTCGTCCTACGCCCAGAGCATCAAAACGGATCGATTAGTTGACTCCCTCCCTGAATAGTCGACACACATGTATCATACGCACCTGTTTACAGGCGAGCAGCAGGGCGGTGACTCCCAGCAGCTGGAAGCAGTCAGCAGCCACGGACGTGGAAGCTAGGAAGCGGTCCATGATGTTGACCGCCAGGCAGCAACACTCGAAGGACAGACACAGGTATCGGTGTACGGGGATAAGCCAGCTGACCAGCTTACAGCGCGACTCGGCTGTCACCTGGAGAATACAGACGCAAAGAGCACGGTTAGACAATCACAATTGGCAGTTATAAAACCTACCTACACCGTAAAGGGGTTACCATGAATTTGACAGCTAGTTATAAAACCTACCTACACCGTAAAGGGGTTACCATGAATTTGACAGCTACAAATGACAGTTTTCTGTTACAGTGTAGAACTAAATTACTGTAAGACATGTCATAAATTGCTGTTATAGGTCTAAATGATAACTGTTTAAATATTGGCAGGTCTATTATCATAACTGGGTTGAGATAAGGAGAAGACAAATGTCAATTTCTCACAAAATTAACAATAAAGTATTATTCTACTCTATTTTTATGCTATCTTGAATCTGCATGAGAATACCTGCGCAGTAAATGCTGTGTATCTGGAACGAACTGCAGTATTAACCTGTTGCTTCCATACCTGCGGTTGTCGAACCAGACAGTTGACTGGATGAAACTGCGGCTCTTTGAGTTTCTGTATCTGATAACTAATCTCGCCGTAGTGTTGATACCAATTAAACAACAGTGTGTCGGAACTCCTTGGTGCCAGCGAGTCTTCATCTGTTACCGGACAATGACATTTCCGAAACTGCGATGGGGTCGGGGTTGGAGTTAGGAAATCCTCTTCGAAACCAGAATCTGACAGTTTAGAAATGATATTCTGCTTTCTGACCCTCTCTGCCCGCGGTCTCCGCACAGGGGTGCACGCCGTCTCCTCGCTTTGGTCTCCGTTTGGTGATAAATTCTCCCTTGATGGAGATTGAGAACCGCTGTTCCTTTTCCTCCGTTTGCACATTCTGTCCGAGGCTTCGCCAGTTTGCGTAAATGACACCATTTCACCTATCTGTGTCAAGCTCTGCAACTAGGCTTAACTGTCACCTATTTGGAACTCTATCCGATACCTCTCTCTTGTAACTGCATTGATGTCACAGTGCTCACTTGTCATTGGTGGTCTGAGGAGGTTCCCGGTGTGTTCTCGCGCTCAAACGCCTCTCAGACTGCGAGCTTTTGTGCGCCTGGGGAGGTTGCCATAGGAACGGATGCTGAGTGTGTTTGTTGCCCCCATGAGGGCTGAGCGGCTGGGCGAGTGGCGCGCATGGCCCGGGAAATGGACCTCCCGTGGGTCATCAGACTCACTCAGTTGTGTAAACATGGCTGATGCTACAGATTTACTCGGGCTCTTCAAGGCACCTACTTCAATCTACACCAGGGTTCTTCAATTCCGGTCCTGGAGGGCCGAAACACCTCTGTTTTTTATCCTCTCCTTCTAATCAGGGGCTAATTCAGACCTGGGACACCAGGTGAGTGCAATTAACTACCAGGTAGAAATAAAAAACAGAAATGTTTCGGCCCTCCAGGACCAGAATTGAAGAACCCTGATCTACACCATTTTATAACACATTTCCTGCAATTCTACACATTTTGCCATAGGGTGTAGAGACATGTTAGCATATGATATCTGATCGGCCTATTATTGTTGCTTAAGCATATTGTCCATTTATGTAATACTTCATATATATTGCTTTGGCAACAGTGGCAACCACCCATTCATGCCAAAAATCACTTATTAAACTGCATTTAAGATGAGAGAGTGAGAAAGGTAGAGAGAGAGAGAGAGAGAGAGAGAAATAGAGAGAGAGAGAGAGAGAGAGAGAGAGAGAGAGAGAGAGAGAGAGAGAGAGAGAGAGAGAGAGAGAGAGAGAGAGAGAGAGAGAGAGAGAGAGAGAGAGAGAGAGAGGAGGGATAGATAGATAGAGGAGAGAGAGAGAGAGAGAGAGAGAGAGAGGAAAGAGAGAGAGACAGAGAGAGAGAGAGAGAGAGAGAGGAAATAGAGAGAGAGAGAGAGAGAGAGGGGCGGTGACAGCAGTTTACACAACAATGTTGGCGGCTGGCTGCTAATGTCTGGGCTGCTGCTTTAGAGGTATTATTACCTCATGGTAGCTGTTATTATAGCCTACCATAAATTACATTAAATTCCAGATTTATAACTAGTTTAATGAAATGATCAGAGAAGGGCAAAAAAACAGGTAGACCTACAATGCCTGAAGGGAGTGGTTGCTGCCAACAGGAAATATCAAGGTCTCTCCAAAGCCCTTTTTTCATTGAAATTCCCAATGTAGCCTGCAGACTGCTTGATGAAGCTACAGTTGGTGTATGTATGTGTGTGTGAGAGAGAGAAAGAGTGTGTGTGAGAGAGAGTGTGTGAGAGAGAGTGTGTGTGTGTGTGTGTGTGTGTGTGTGAGATAAGTGTGTGTGTCTATGTGTGTGTGTGTGTGTGTGTGTGTGTGTGTGAGAGAGAGTGTGTGTGTGTGAGAGAGTGTGTGTGTGAGAGAGAGTGTGTGTGTGTGTGTGTGTGTGAGATAAGTGTGTGTGTCTATGTGTGTGTGTGTGTGTGTGTGAGAGAGAGTGTGTGTGTGTGTGTGTGTGTGTGTGAGATAAGTGTGTGTCTATGTGTGTGTGTGTGTGTGTGTGAGAGAGAGAGAGAGTGTGTGTGTGTGTGAGAGAGTGCGTTTTGTGAGTGTGTGCACACACATTGTGTATGTGTAAGCGTGTGTGTGTGTTCCCCTAAAACCATTCTCTCAAGGGTACCGTTAAGTGGATTGTTATTGTGTCCATTCCCCTAAAACCATTCTCTCTGGGTAAGACAGTGGTTTAGTAGGACCTTCATGACACACAGTGCACAGGCAGATTAATTCTCATCCTATGTCACGGTAGTAAACTAAAATGCCAACAGGTGGCAGCACATCCTTCCACAACGCAGAACAATACCTGTCTGTAGACGAGAGAGCCACAGAGACCCTCCTCTAAGCCCCGTGTGGACGGTGGGACTACAGTGGCACGGGTTCCCTGACCAGCCATGACGGACTAGCCTAGTCACCGGATAATGTAGTTATTCACCGCATGTGGGTTAACTGATGCTGTGTTATTCAATCATTGTAAAAAGACAGTACAATGAACATAAGTAACCTATTGTGGCCTAATGAGATGCCTTGTCAAGTCACTTCCTAATAAACCCCGGTTCTCATTTGATTTGGTCTGTCATGAGGAAACTAGGCCTATTTGAAAAGCGGTTTGCTCTGTTGTCTATGCAATTGTACTGAATACAATAACACAATCACATAAAATGACATTATGGTGCGGTTTCGCGGACAGAGTTTAATTTAAATCAGGACTAGGCTAATTCTCCTTAAATTAATCCAGATTTTAAAAAATGGCTTTCTGAGACGTTGCTTAACTTCAGATTAATTAGTTCTAGACTAGGGAGTACCCAGACTAAGGTAGGTAAGGACTAACAAGTGTATCTTTGGAAGCCTGATTAGATTAACGATGTGCACTTGGTGCTGATCTGAGGATGCTTCAGAAACCAGGAATGGGACACTAAGCATGGTGTGGAATTGGAGCAAGTCACCTAAACCAAACACTGGACAGAGGTAAAAGGAAAACATTGAAAGAATTTCAGTGACTTTGAAAAAAAAACCTCTTGAAGCGAATTGTGTCAAACCAGCCAATTATGGAGAACAAACAGCATGATGCAACAAGAGACAACAAGAAGATGAATCTGTAATGAATTCAACCTCTAATGAAAAAGTTAACAAAATGACGCGAAAATATACTGTATTTATTATTGGCCCACTTTTACAAAATCAGAGTCACTTTGAAATGTTTGTTTTCTTGTGTAACACAACACAGTGGGGCCTAAATGTATTTGTGTGACAAATGTAACGCAAACAATATCATACATAATTACTAAGATCATTTCTATATTGTCTTTTCTGTCTAAGGTCCTGTGGAAAAACATACAAACCTACTTGGTTGCTCGTAGGGAGCGTTTCAAGACTGGCAAGACCAGAGACAGATGGGCAGGGGGACTGCTGGAAGACCCCCAGGAAGACCAGAGACAGATGAGCTGGAGGACTTGTTGACCGGGATTATTGATAGCCAGCAACCCCTGGAAGGTATCCCCCATGATGACCATTTCGACAGTTCAGATGGGGGACTGTTCCAATCCTCATTTGGTAGGACACATTCATTCAACATGTGCCATCTCCGGACTGCAGGGAATAAGTCATGTTGTCAGTCACCTCCTGCGCTCCCATAATGAAAATTATGTAATGAACTCAACTCTTGAAGAAATAATGTTCTCTACTGCAGCAATCAAAGGCAGATGATCACCATAGCTTGGAGGGGACTTGTCTTAACAGGATGAAGGTCAGCCAGCTACATCTGGAGCAGCCAGGGGAGGGAAGATTGTGTCCCCAACCCGGGCCGGGGGACAAAGAGGCTGAGCGTGCTGGAGAAACAGGCCATGGAATTTCATGAGCGAAAGCTAATGTATTTAAAAGAAGAGCAAGATATGAATATGTGAATCCTTCATGTTGAGTTGTCTATGAAGGAGGAGGAAAGAAACAGGAAGCAGCAGCAGTACCAATGTTCGTCTCCAAACCAGCACTAGTTTGGGGTCCTGATATTTCCATTTGTGAATTAAAAACGTTTTTGTTACCAATCCATGGCTATTGTTTGCTTCAATCACTTGAGCTACCTTTGTTGTGAGAAGTGCTGCATAGCAAATTCATTATCACGTCTACTCCCACTCCCGCTCCCCCTCTCTGGTGCTCGATGTCGCCGGTCTACTAACCCCCGGTCATGGCAACCCACCTATACTCACACCTGGCAACCATCATTACGCACACCTGCGTCTTATCATCAGTCACACCTGGACTTCATTACTCCATTGATTACTTACCCTTTATACGGCACTTGTTTGTTATCAGTCATCAGGTAGTATTGTTTTTGTTGCCATGTCAGTTGCTTATCTTGTATTGGTCTATGTTCGTTATTATTAAACTAACTGCACCTGCTTTCTGTGTTACAAACATCTCTGCAGGCTAGTCCATTTCTGTCATTGTCTTCCTCAACCACGGGAACATCTGGGCCATCCTCATCTTCAATGTGAGGCTCTGGGCAGTCATGCTGTTTGAGGTCATTGATTTGGGCAGTCATGCTGTTTGAGGTCATTGATCTGGGCAGTCATGCTGTTTGAGGTCATTGATTTGGGCAGTCATGCTGTTTGAGGTCATTGTGAGGATATGGGCAGTCATGCTGTTTGAGGTCATTGATTTGGGCAGTCATGCTGTTTGAGGTCATTGTGAGGATATGGGCAGTCATGCTGTTTGAGGTCATTGATTTGGGCAGTCATGCTGTTTGAGGTCATTGATCAGGGCGGTCATGCTGTTTGAGGTCATTGATCAGGGCAGTCATGCTGTTTGAGGTCATTGATCAGGGCAGTCATGCTGTTTGAGGTCATTGATCTGGGCAGTCATGCTGTTTGAGGTCATTGATCAGGGCAGTCATGCTGTTTGAGGTCATTGATCTGGGCAGTCATGCTGTTTGAGGTCATTGTGAAGCACTGCTGATGCAATTATGACAATGCAAGCATCTTCTTGATTGAAAGCGCAATGTGTTTCTGAGACACTGGAAACGACTCTTCCATACACCAAACATGCACTCCACTACACCTCTGGTGTGGATATGAGCTTGGTTGTACCATTGTTGCTCAGCTCCTATTGCATGAAG
The DNA here is from genome assembly GCF_020615455.1 of Coregonus clupeaformis. NCBI lineage: Eukaryota > Metazoa > Chordata > Actinopteri > Salmoniformes > Salmonidae > Coregonus > Coregonus clupeaformis. Next base: position 5,914,545 of record NC_059207.1, on the reverse strand, counting down.
ATTGGAGGTGAACAAGAAGTTGGTCTGTGCATACCCACTGTCACCAAGTATGATGCCACTATGTTGTCCTCCTTCAAGCTGAGCACACAAAGAAGAGTTTTGGAAAATCCTCGATTCACGAGTCGTACCTTTCCAACGTGCAACAATGTTGAAGAACTGCAAATTGTGAGTACACACACTTTGTACATGTATTTAAAACAAGTTAAGATTCCTGTACTCCTCAGGAGGATTACGTTTATACTATTCCAGGTATTCCTTAAAGAGGTAGGGTTTCATGTGTCTCCGGAAGGTGGTCAGTGACTCCGCTGTCCTGGCATCGTGAGGGAGCTTGTTCCACCATTGGGGTGCCAGAGCAGCGAACAGTTTTGACTGGGCTGAGCGGGAACTGTGCTTCCGCAGAGGTAGGGGGACCAACAGGCCAGAGGTGGAAGAACGCAATGCCCTCATTTGGGTGTAGGGACTGATCAGAGCCTGGAGGTAAGGAGGTGCCGTTCCCCTCAAAGCTCCGTAGGCAAGCACCATTGTCTTGTAGCAGATGCGAGCTTCAACTGGAAGCCAGTGGAGTGTGCGGAGGAGCGGGGTGACGTGAGAGAACTTGGGAAGGTTGAACACCAGACGGGCTGCAGCGTTCTGGATGAGTTGTAGGGGTTTAATGACACAGGCAGGGAGCCCAGCCAACAGCGAGTTGCAGTAATCCAGACGGGAGATGACGAGTGCCTGGATTAGGACCTGTGCCGCTTCCTGTGTAAGGCAGGGTCGTACTCTGCGAATGTTGTAGAGCATGAACCTACAGGATCGGGTCACCGCTTTGATGTTAGCGGAGAACGACAGGGTGTTGTCCAGGGTCACGCCAAGGTTCTATGCACTCTGGGAGGAGGACACAACAGAGTTGTCAACCGTGATGGCAAGATCATGGAGCGGGCAGTCCTTCCCCGGGAGGAAGAGCAGCTCCGTCTTGCCGAGGTTCAGCTTGAGGTGGTGATCCGACATCCACACTGATATGTCTGCCAGACATGCAGAGATGCGATTCGCCACCTGGTTATCAGAAGGGGGAAATCATTCAGTGGGTTGCTCCTGTCTGGTCTTGGTGGTGCTATTTGATCATTACTGAAATAGTCCAGGTAATCAATTTTTCTCCATAGCCAAGGCCAACCTGGGCGCCAACATCCATTAATCTGAAGTTAAACCTGCCTCTGGCCAGGTTTAATTTAAGCCTTCACTTACAGTGAGGGAAAAAAGTATTTGATCCCCTGCTGATTTTGTACATTTTCGCACTGACAAAGAAATGATCAGTCTATAATTTTAATGGTAGGTTTATTTCAACAGTGAGAGACAGAATAACAACAAAAAAATCCAGAAAAACGCATGTCAAAAATGTTATAAATTGATTTGCATTTTAATGAGGGAAATAAGTATTTGACCCCTCTGCAAAACATGACTTAGTACTTGATGGCAAAACCCTTGTTGGCAATCACAGAGGTCAGACGTTTCTTGTAGTTGGCCACCAGGTTTGCACACATCTCAGGAGGGATTTTGTCCCACTCCTCTTTGCAGATCTTCTCCAAGTCATTAAGGTTTCGAGGCTGACGTTTGGCAACTCGAACCTTCAGCTCCCTCCACAGATTTTCTATGGGATTAAGGTCTGGAGACTGGTTAGGCCACTCCAGGACCTTAATGTGCTTCTTCTTGAGCCACTCCTTTGTTGCCTTGGCCGTGTGTTTTGGGTCATTGTCATGCTGGAATACCCATACACGACCCATTTTCAATGCCCTGGCTGAGGGAAGGAGGTTCTCACCCAAGATTTGACGGTACATGGCCCGTCCATCGTCCCTTTGATGCGGTGAAGTTGTCCTGTCCCCTTAGCAGAAAAACACCCCCAAAGCATAATGTTTCCACCTCCATGTTTGACGTGGGAATGGTGTTCTTGGGGTCATAGGCAGCATTCCTCCTCCTCCAAACACGGCGAGTTGAGTTGATGCCAGAGAGCTCCATTTTGGTCTCATCTGACCACAACACTTTCACCCAGTTCTCCTCTGAATCATTCAGATGTTCATTGGCAAACTTCAGACGGGCATGTATATGTGCTTTCTTGAGCAGGGGGACCTTGCAGGCGCTGCAGGATTTCATTCCTTTATGGCGAAGTGTGTTACCAATTGTTTTCTTGGTGACTATGGTCCCAGCTGCCTTGAGATCATTGACAAGATCCTCCCGTGTAGTTCTGGGCTGATTCCTCACCGTTCTCATGATCATTGCAACTCCACGAGGTGAGATCTTGCATGGAGCCCCAGGCTGAGGGAGATTGACAGTTATTTTGTGTTTCTTCCATTTGCAAATAATCGCACCAACTGTTGTCACCTTCTCACCAAGCTGCTTGGCGATGGTCTTGTAGCCCATTCCAGCCTTGTGTAGGTCTACAATCTTGTCCCTGACATCCTTGGAGAGCTCTTTGGTCTTGGCCATGGTGGAGAGTTTGGAATCTGATTGATGGATTGCTTCTGTGGACAGGTCTCTTTTATACAGGTAACAAGCTGAGATTAGGAGCACTCCCTTTAAGAGTGTGCTCCTAATCTCAGCTCGTTACCTGTATAAAAGACACCTGGGAGCCAGAAATCTTTCTGATTGAGAGGGGGTCAAATACTTATTTCCCTCATTAAAATGCAAATCAATTTATAACATTTTTGACATACGATTTTCTGGATTTTTTTGTTGTTATTCTGTCTCTCACTGTTCAAATAAACCTACCATTAAAATTATAGACTGATAATTTCTTTGTCAGTGGGCAAACGTACAAAATCAGCAGGGAATCAAATACTTTTTTCCCTCTCTGTAGATCTAGATTAACTCTAGTCGTCCTTCTGGAAATCAGACTTTTTAAATCTAGATTTAGGGCAAGTCTGAGACTATTTTAAACCATGTCTGAGAAATGCAATTTCAGTTAGTCCAGCTTAAAATCTGTGTCCATGAAACTGAAAATATATAGGTTATTTATTTGATAAGAAATATTATCAATCACATAAACCATTCTCACTTCTTTTGAATCTGTTTTGTGTGGTTCTCCCTCAACCAAACAGGAAATGTCAGATGGTGATGAGGACTTCACTAGTTACCACAAACACAAAGTCATAATTATGGTTAAACCCCGCCCATTTCTACAATTTATCTTCTTAAAATCTGATTTTAAACCTAACCCTAACTTTGACCACACTGCTAACCTTATACCTAATCTTAACCTTAAATTCATACCAAAAAGCACAGTTCTGTTTTCATGAATGTTTATGATATAGGCCATTTCGACTTTGTGGCTGTGATAACTAGTGACAACCGTGCACAGACTGTCATTGACACCGCCCGGTCAGCGAAGCGCACTGTCTGCCTCTGCTCTGCGTTCCACCAATCATAACAATAGGAGGGACGGCCAAAGCTGGGTTAGGTTGTCAACTGTCTGATTGGTTTAGGTTGTCAACTGTCTGATTGGTTTAGGTTGTCAACTGTCTGATTGGTTGAGGTTGTCAACTGTCTGATTGGGCAATAACAAAACAAACCATCCACTTATTTGTGCTGCTGAGAGTCACGAGGGAGTTGGAAGTTTACGGAGACTGCGCTTGGCCGGAATGAAGAAGACACGAGGCCAGCAACAATAAAACACATCGAACCACGGGGGTTGCACGGGAAATGTAATGAAAGAGCGTGCGGAGATTCGGTGGGATTGCACGGCGGTGGCGGCTGACATGCGGTCGTAGACAGATTATTTTGATAGAAGCAAGTGAAGCCAGTTAGCGAGCTAGCCAACCACCAAGCCTAGCGGGAAGTGCCCAGGAGAAGTCGCGGGTTGAAGGGAAGTGTTTCTTTGACAATCGTTTGACAAAGGAGCAGTTGGAAAGATTTGACGCCAGCTAGCGAGATCCAAGCCGCAGACCGTGCTCACAACACCCGTTAACGTGCTAAATGCTCGTTTGTGTTCTATCATGCCTTCTAGCGCTCGTTGTTGAAGTGTCTGCCTACTACTGTCTGTGGACTGTTTGGGTGCAGCAACGCCTGCATCCGTGCCCGATAGCCACACACTAGCTAGCTGATATTACATTGGATTATAGCTAACAGCGTGGAACTACTGTCACCGTACCTCGCTTCAACGTCAAAAGACGCACATTTTGTTGTCAACTCGGAGGGAGAGTTCTTAGCAAGATATCTAGCCGTCTCTCGCTGTGTCATGACATTCACCTGCAAGTCAAGTCCTTCCGAAGAGTATGCAGGATAAGAACATTTGGCGTAAGTAGATAAGGGGGGGACAGGAATCCTACATTGAAGTCGGCAACTGTCGACTGAAGTTGCCCAAAGGACTGTATTTGGAGGTCAGTAGTCTCGACAGCACAGCATGAAGAAGTTCTCCCGTATGCCGAAGTCGGAGAGCGGCGGGCTGGGAGGGGGCTCCGGATCGGGCTCCGGAATCGTCAGCAACTACTTTGGGAAAGTGTTCGCCGTGGGCCGGTATCAAGTCACCGTGGAAGAACTCATAGCAGAAGGTGTGTATGGCTCTTTTATGTAACGGTAGGCTACTGCACAAATCAAAATGTATTGGTCGCATACAAATATTTAGCAGATGTTATTGCGGGTAGTGAAATACTTTTGTTCCTAGCTCCAACAATGCAGTAATATCTAACAATACACACGGATCTTAAGTCAGAGAATGGAATTTAGAGATATTAGGACTAGCAATGTCGGAGTCCGGAGTGTGTGTGTGTGTATGTAAAGTATCAGTCAAAAGTTTGGACACACCTACTCATTCAAGGGTTTCTTTATTTTTACTATTTTCTACATTGTAGAATAATAGTGATGACATCCAAAACTATGAAAAAACACATATGGAATCATGTAGTAACCAAAAGTGTTAAACAAATCAAAATATATTTTATATTTGAGATTCTTCAAGTAGCCACCCTTTGCCTTGATGACAGCTTTGCACACTCTTGGCATTCTCTCAACCAGCTTCACCTGGAATGCTTTTCCAACAGCCTTGAAGGAGTTCCCACATATGCTGAGCACTTGTTGGCTGCTTTTCCTTCACTCTGCGGTCCTACTCATCCCAAACCATCTCAATTGGGTTGAGGTCGGGGTATTGTGGAGGCCAGGTCATCTGATGCAGCACTCCATCACTCTCCTTCTTGGTAAAATAGCCCTTACACAGCCTGGAGGTGTGTTGGATCATTGTCCTGTTGAAAAACAAATGATAGTCCCACCTAGCCCAAACCAGATGGGATGGCGTATCGCTGCAGAATGCTGTGGTAGCCATGCTGGTTAAGTGTGCCTTGAATTCTAAATACATCACAGACCGTGTCACCAGCAAAGCACCCCCACACCATAACAACACTACCTCCATGCTTTACGGTGGGAAATACACATGCAGAGATAATCCGTTCACCCACACCGCGTCTCACGAAGACACGGCGGTTGGAACCAAAAATCTCAAATTTGGACTCCAGACCAAAGGACAACTTTCCACCTGTCTAATGTCCATTGCTTGTGTTTCTTGGCCGAAGCAGGTCTCTTCTTCTTATTGGTGTCCTTTAGTAGTGGTTTCTTTGCAGCAATTCGATCATGAAGGCCTGATTAACACAGTCTCCTATGAACAGTTGATGTTGAGATGTGTCTGTTACTTGAACTCTGTGACGCATATATTTGGGCTGCAATTTCTGAGGCTGGTAACTCTAATGAACTTATCCTCTGCAGCAGAGGTAACTCTGGGTCTTCCATTCCTGTGGCCATCCTCATGAGAGCCAGTTTCATCATAGCGCTTGATGCTTTTTGAAATGTTCTGCATTGACTGACCTTCATGTTTTAAAGTAATGTTGGACTGTCGTTTCTCTTTGCTTATTTGAGCTGTTCTTGCCATAATATGGACTTGGTCTTTTACCAAACAGGGCTATCTTCTGTATACCTTGTCTACTTTGTCACAATACAACTGATTGGCTCAAACGCATTAAGAAGGAAATAAATTCCACAAATTAACTTTTTAAGAAGGCACACCTGTTAATTGAAATGCATTCCAGGTGACTACCTCGTGAAGCTGGTTGAGAGAATGCCAAGCGTGTGCAAAGCTGTCATCAAGGCAAAGGGTGGCTATTTGAAGAATCTCAAATATATAAAATATATTTTGATTTGTTTAACACTTTTCTGGTTACTACATGATTCCATATGTGTTATTTCATAGTTTTGATGTCTTCACTATTATTCTACAATGTAGAAAATAGTAAAATGTAAAGATAAACCCTGGAATGAGTAGGTGTGTCCAAGCTTTTGACTGGTAGTGTATACGTGTGTATATAATGGGATGTATAGACAATATGGACGGTATATACTACGAAGTATAGAATAGTATATGTAGTTGAATAAGATTGCCTTGACTAGAATACAGTATATACAGTGCATTCGGAAATTATTCAGACCCCTTAACTTTTTCCACATTTTGTTACGTTACAGCCTTATTCTAATATTGTTGAAGAACATTCTTTATTTAAATCAATCTCAACACAATACCCCATAATGACAAAGCGAAAACTTGTTTTTAGAAAATTGTGCAAATGTATAAAAAAAAAAACAGAATCCGTATATACATAAGTATTCAGACCCTTTGCTATGAGACTCGATATTAAGCTCAGGAACATCCTGTTAACATTGATCATCCTTGAGATGTTTCTACAACTTGAATGGAGTCCACCTGTGGTAAATTCAATTGATTGGACATAATTTGGAAAGGCACACACCTGTCTATATAAGGTCCCACAGTTGACAGTGCATGTCAGAGCAAAAACCAAGCCATGAGGTCGAAGGAATTGTCCGTAGAGTTCCGAGACAGGATTGTGTCGAGGCACTGATCTGGGGAAGGGTACCAAAACATTTCTGCAGCATTGAAGGTCCCCAAGAACACAGTGGCCTTCATCATTCTTAAATGGAAGAAGTTTGGAACCACCAAGACTCTTCCTAGAGCTGGCCACTTGGCCAAACTGAGCAATCGGGGGAGAAGGGCCTTGGTCAGGGAGGTGACCAAGAACCCGATGGTCACTCTGACAGAGCTCTAGAGTTCCTCTGTGGAGATGGGAGAACCTTCCAGAAGGACAACCATCTCTGCAGCACTCCACCAATCAGCCCTTTATGGTAATGGCCAGACGGAAAATGCACGTGACAGCCCGCTTGGAGTTTGCCAAAAGGAACCTAAAGGACTCTGACCATGAGAAACAAGATTCTCTGGTCTGTTGAAACCAAGATTGAACTCTTTGGCCTGAATGCCAAGCGTCATGTCTGGAGGAAACCTGGCCAATAACATCCCTACGGTGAAGCATGTTGGTGGCAGTATCATGCGATGGGGATGTTTTTCAGCGGCAGGGATTGGGAGACGTCAGGATGGAGGGGAAAGATGAACGGAGCGAAGTACAGAGAGATCCTTGATGAAGAGCACCTCGTACTGGGCTGACAACCCTATGCACACAGCCAAGACAACGCAGGAGTGGCTTCGGGACAGGTCTCTGAATGTCCTTGAGTGGCCTAGTCAGAGCTGGCTCCCCATCCAACCTGACCGAGCTTGAGAGGAATTTGCAGGGAAGAATGGGAGAAACTCCCCAAATACAGGTGTGCCAAGCTTGTAGCGTCATACCCAAGAAGACTCAAGGATGTAATCGCTGCCAAAGGTGCTTCAACAAAGTACAGCGTAAAGGGTCTGAATTCTTATATAAATGTGAAGACATTTCTAAACCTGTTTTTGTTTTGTCATTATGGGGTATTGTGTTTAAATTGGGGGGGACAATTTAATCAATTTTAGAATAAGGCTGTAACATAACAAAATATGGAAAAAGTGAAGGTGTCTGAATACTTTCCGAATACGCTGTACATACCGAGTAAAACAGTATGTAAACATTAAAGGGACCAGTGTTCCATTACTATTTACATCGGGCAGCAGCCTCTAAGGTAGATGGCTTTACATAGGGCAGCAGCCGCTAAGGTAGATGGCTTTACATAGGGCAGCAGCCGCTAAGGTAGATGGCTTTACATAGGGCAGCAGCCGCTAAGGTAGATGGCTTTACATAGGGCAGCAGCCTCTAAGGTAGATGGCTTTACATAGGGCAGCAGCCTCTAAGGTAGATGGCTTTACATAGGGCAGCAGCCTCTAAGGTAGATGGCTAGTGACAGTGACAAAAGTTCAGGTCAGGGTACCATCTAGTGAGGACTATTTAAGTGTGATGGCCTTGAGATAGAAGCAGTTTTTCAGTCTTTCGGTCCCAGCTTTGATGCACCTGTACTGACCTCGCCTTCTCGACGGTAGCGGGGTGAACAGGCAGTGGCTCGGGTGGCTGAGGTCTTTGATGATTTTCTTGGCCTTCCTGTGACACAGAGTGCTGTAGATGTCCTGGAGGGCAGGCAGTTTGCCTACTGAACGTGGCCCTACAGTCAAAGCCCCACCCCGCCATCTTAGTCTTCAGTTGACTGTAACATGGAAAAGGTCCAAGTCCTGCAAAAATGACCCGTCACCAGCTCACCAATACTAACTGGGCCAAATCTGGATGAGTCAGCATCTAGTCTATAGACTGCTTCCTGAGCCATACAGGTGTCCTGATCTCACCAAGCAACAAGTCACTGATGAACCGCCTAACCTGCTCTGCCACTTCTCATTTTAAAAAAAACAACAGCTGGCTGTGCACAGTAATGTACGCTGTTAAGGCGTCCGCATTTTCCCCAGCCGAAACAGTTCGGGAGAGTTTGTGCATATATTATGACAACATTTTGATGTTTTGGAATTCGGTAAGGGTTTTTCAGCTGTTCGGGCACACTGTGTTTTTTCTCGAGGCAAGCCTAAGTCTATGCCCCTTCGTCAGTGATTGGTCAACAGTAGGGACTCTTGCATAAAGTCTTGGTTGTCATTCAACGAGAGACGACTCATTTTCATGTACATTTTTTCATTGTGAAATACTAGTTAGATGTAACCAGCGTATCACTAACACACCAGTGTTAATTATTATTTTTTTGTCTGGTCTTAGTCATTTAGACTAAAATATCATTAACTCTTAGTTACCTTTTTTTGTCATTTTTAATAATGATTTAATCTAGATATTGTCAAAATGACAAAAAGTGGTCTGATCCGGGTGCCCCTGTACGGCCCCCCTCCTCTATCCGACTTCCCCCATATAGACCTCTTCTCTCCGTCTGCCCCCATACGGCCCCCCTCCCCCTCCTCTATCCGACTTCCCCCATACGCCCCCCCCCCCTCCTCTCTCCGTCTGCCCCCATACGGCCCCCCCCTCTCTCCGTCTGCCCCCCATACGCCCTCCTCTATCCGACTTCCCCCATACGCCCCCCCTCCTCTATCCGACTTCCCCCATACGCCCCCCTCCTCTCTCCGTCTGCCCCCATACGGCCCCCCTCCTCTATCCGACTTCCCCCATACGCCCCCCTCCTCTCTCCGTCTGCCCCCATACGGCCCCCCTCTATCCGTCTGCCCCCATACGCCCCCCTCCTCTATCCGACTTCCCCCAGACGGCCCCCCTCCCTAAACCCCTGCCGTTCCGTCCCACTTGCAGCCTGGTGGCGTCTGTTAGCGGGTCGTTGCTGGTGTGACTTTGCTCTCTCTGTCCTGGACTAACACAATGAGTCTTCCTCAGACTCCCTCCCTCCCTCCCTTCATCTCCATACCCCCGCTAATCCCCCTGCAGTTAGTCAGCAGCAGCTGTTTATTGAAAAGCATGAGATTCCCTTGAAGCCTCCAAACAGAGAATGTGGTCTAGTGTGCACTAAGGTTAGCCTGTAGGTGGAAGTTATGTGAATTGTGTGATTTAGCTTAAACTCTTTGTCTATCCTTTGACAAACAAAAAAGAAAGGCTCTTTGTTGATTTGGCCTTGCCTTGACATATAAAATGTGCTGTAAAACATGCTGTTTTCAACGCTTATCATTGTATGCCACTGTTTTTTTTTTTGGCTTGCGAATGCGATCTACCGATGGAGCACAGAATGGCTGTATCTCGTGATGAGCAGGAACTCTGTAATTTTCCCTCTACTCTCACCACAGTGCTCTCTGCCTCCTGAGGTCTGTCACTACTCAGAACAGAGATAACAAGCAGATCTAGTCACAGGAAGTCATCTGTGAGCGAGTCACCATTGCCCTACTATCGCTCTTCCTCAACTGATCGCTCGGCTGACACACTCCCTTTTTAAAAGAATAGCTAATTTCTTGACTGATTCCTTACTCTGTCGTCTCACCACAGGCGAGGCAATAGCCTGAAACTCCTCTGCTTTGTGCACGTTATAGTTTTAGCTGCTACAGCTCCTCAATATCTTAATTCTACTAAATTATGAAAATGACATTAAAACATAACATTAACAAGGCTATAGACCGATAAACATGACCGATCAAATGTATTTCAATCCACTGTTATTTCCATCAACTAATAGGCTAAAACATTACTTTGTAATGGTATTATTTTGGGGGGGGGCAATTTTATTTATCGGCTAAAAGCCGGCTATTACGGCTAATGGAAACTCTGTGTTTACATGTCAAACAGCCAACGTTTACATTCGAGGGAAGGTGCTAGTCTCCTCTGCACTTTTTTCCCCCCCAGTCAACAACAAGACCAGACATTTCTGGTTGTCAGTATCACCTGTATTAGTTAGTGTAATGAGGTCTGTCGTGCGCCCCAAATGAAATGGCACCCTATCCTCTAATGTAGTGCACTACTTTTGACCAGAGGACATATATCAATAGCCAATAGGGCTCTGTTCAAAAGTAGTGCACTGTGGACAGTGCCTTCAGAAAGGATTCACACCCTTCTACTTTTTTCCCACATTTTGTTGTTACGAAGTGTGATTTAAAATAGATTGAATTGTCTTCTTTTTTGTGTGTCAACATTCTACAAACTCTTTTTGTTGTTGTATTAATTGAAAATAAAACATAAAACATTTTTTGGATTAAGTATTGAAACCCCTGAGTCAATACATGTTACAATCACCTTTGGCAGCGACTACAGCAGTGAGTATTTCTCTGTAAGTCTGTAAGAGCTTTGCTCACCTGGATTGTACAATATTAGCCAATTTTATATTTATATTTTTTTTAGTTCTTCAAGCTCTGAAGTTGGTTGATCATTGCTAGACAACCATTATCAAGTCTTGCCGTAGATTTTCAAGCTGATTTTTAAGTCAAAACTGTAACTAGGCCACTCAGGAACATTCAATGTCATCTTGGTAAGAAGCTCCAGTGTAGATTTGGCCTTGTGTTTTAGGTTGTCATTCTGAAAGGTAAATTCGTCTCCCAGTGTCTGGTGGAAATAGACTGAACCAGGTTTTCTTCTAGGACTTAGCCTGTGTTTAGCTCTATTCCTTTTCCTTCTCTCCTAAAACAACTCTCTAGTCCTTGCCGACGACAAGCATACCCATAACATGATGCAGCCACCACCATGCTTGAAAATATGAAGAGTGGTACTCAGTGATGTGTTGGATTTGCCCTAAACATTACACTTTGTGTTCAGGACAAAAGGTTAATTTCTTTGCCACTTTTTTTTTTTTTTTTTCAATAATACTTCAGTGCCTTATTGCAAACAGGATGCATGTTTTTGAATATTTTTATTCTGTACAGGCTCCCTTTTCACTGTGTCAATTAGGTTAGTATTGTGGAGTAACTACAATGTGGCTCCATACTCAGTTTTTACCTAGTAACTTCACCATGATCAAAGGGATATTCAATGTCTGCTTTTTTTTTTACCCATCTACCAATAGGTGTCCTTCTTTGTGAGGTATTGGAAAACCTCCCTGGTCTTTGTGGTTGAATCTGTGTTTGAAATTCACTGCTCGACTGAGGGACCTTACAGATAATTGTATGTGAGGGGTACATAGATGAGGTAGTCATTCAAAAATGTAAATGAAATTGTATTTGTCACATGCGCCGAATACAACAGGTGTAGACCATGACATGCTTACTTACAAGCCCATGTTAAACACTATTATTGCACACAGTCCATGCAACTTGTATTATTTGTATTTATAATGGATCCCCATTAGTTCCTGCCAAGGCAGCAGCTACTCTTCCTGGGGTTTATTATGGATCCCCATTAGTTCCTGCCAAGGCAGCAGCTACTCTTCCTGGGGTTTATTATGGATCCCCATTAGTTCCTGCCAAGGCAGCAGCTACTCTTCCTGGGGTTTATTATGGATCCCCATTAGTTCCTGCCAAGGCAGCAGCTACTCTTCCTGGGGTTTATTATGGATCCCCATTAGTTCCTGCCAAGGCAGCAGCTACTCTTCCTGGGGTTTATTATGGATCCCCATTTAGTTCCTGCCAAGGCAGCAGCTACTCTTCCTGGGGTTTATTATGGATCCCCATTAGTTCCTGCCAAGGCAGCAGCTACTCTTCCTGGGGGTTTATTATGGATCCCCATTTAGTTCCTGCCAAGGCAGCAGCTACTCTTCCTGAGGTTTATTATGGATCCCCATTAGTTCCTGCCAAGGCAGCAGCTACTCTTCCTGGGGTTTATTATGGATCCCCATTAGTTCCTGCCAAGGCAGCAGCTACTCTTCCTGGGGTTTATTATGGATCCCCATTAGTTCCTGCCAAGGCAGCAGCTACTCTTCCTGGGGTTTATTATGGATCCCCATTAGTTCCTGCCAAGGCAGCAGCTACTCTTCCTGGGGTTTATTATGGATCCCCATTAGTTCCTGCCAAGGCAGCAGCTACTCTTCCTGGGGTTTATTATGGATCCCCATTTAGTTCCTGCCAAGGCAGCAGCTACTCTTCCTGGGGTTTATTATGGATCCCCATTAGTTCCTGCCAAGGCAGCAGCTACTCTTCCTGGGGTTTATTATGGATCCCCATTTAGTTCCTGCCAAGGCAGCAGCTACTCTTCCTGGGGTTTATTATGGATCCCCATTAGTTCCTGCCAAGGCAGCAGCTACTCTTCCTGGGGTTTATTATGGATCCCCATTAGTTCCTGCCAAGGCAGCAGCTACTCTTCCTGGGGTTTATTATGGATCCCCATTAGTTCCTGCCAAGGCAGCAGCTACTCTTCCTGGTGTTTATTATGGATCCCCATTTAGTTCCTGCCAAGGCAGCAGCTACTCTTCCTGGTGTCCAGCAAAATTAAGTTAGTTAGACAATTTTTTTAAACATCACAATACATTTATATCATATTTCACAACACACTGTGTGTCCTCAGCCCCTACTCCACTACCACATATCTACAACACAACATCTGTGTGTACGTGTGTGTAGAGTGCGTATGTTATCGTGTGTGTCTATGCATGTGCCTGTGTTTGTCTCTTCACAGTCACCGCTGTTCCATAAGGTGTATTTTTATCTGTTTTTTTAAATCTAATTTTACTACTTGCATCAGTTACCTGATGTGGAGTCATGGCTCTATGTAGTACTGTGCGCCTCCCATAGTCTGTTCTGGACTTGGGGACTGTGAAGAGACCTCTTGTGGGGGTATGCATGGGTGTCTGAGCTGTGTGCTAGTCGTTTAAACAGACAGCTCGGTGCTTTCAACGTGTCAATACCCCTCACAAATACAAGTAGTGATGAAGTCAATCTCTCCTCCACTTTGAGCCAGGAGAGATTGACATGCATATTATTAATACTTGCTCTCTGTACATCCGAGGGCTAACCGTGCTGCCCTGTTCTGAGCCAGTTGTCCCTCTTTAGCTGCTGTTGTATCAATATGTTTTGACCATGATAGTTTACAATCCAGGGTTACTGTGACTTGTTGAGCACATTCTTACTCCAGAACCTATTCAGGCTTGCCATAACAAAGGGGTTGAATACTTATTGACTTGACATTTCAGCTTTTTAATTTGTAATTTTCTAAATATTTGTAAACACATAATTACACTTTGACATTATGGGGTATTGTGTTTAGGACTGTAACACAATAAAATGTGGAAAAAGTCAAGGGGTGCGAATACTTTCTGAAGACACTACATTATTAGCATACTGTAAATGGTAATGAATGGGTGGATTGTCTCATTTGTCCTGTTATAAAGAATGCTGCTGGTAAGATGCAGCGCTCTCAATTCAATTTCAGTTTAAGGGCTTTATTGGCATGGGAAACACATGTTAACATTGCCAAAGCAAGTGAAGTAGATTATAAACAAAAGTGAAATAAAAATTAACAGTAAACATTAAACTCTCTCAAGTTCCAAAAGAAAATAAATTTCAAATGTCATTGTCTATAGTGTTGTAACAATGTGCAAATAGTTAAAAGTACAAAAGGGAAAATAAATAAACATAAATATGGGTTGTATGTACAATGCTGTTTGTTCTTCACTGGTTGCCCTTTTCTTGTGGCAACAGGTCACAAATCGTGCTGCTGTGATGGCACACTGTGGTATTTCACCCAGTAGATATGAGAGTTTATCGAAATTATTCTCCGCAATGAAGTATGTAGCTAACGATAGAGCAGCGGACTAATTCAGTTTAAGTCGTCAGGCAAGTGTTACTTTCCCCAGCTAGAAAACCAAAAAAGTTCGCTCAAACAGAAGAACTAACAAGAGTCCCTGACAACAACCAAAATGTTTTAGGTGGCGTTTTTAGGAGGGGTTCTGAAAGACACTCATGGGGGTGTCCACTGAAAGTTGACTAGCAACAACAACTGGGACCTAAAAGACACCCAACCATGAGACCCACTAAATCTGCCCACCTAAGAAAGAAAAACTAAACCAAACTGAAAGACAGGAAGCAAACCAACACAGTGGAGCAAAATGAAAGCAGAGATGATCAGTTAAATGTGGTGTGTCTAGAAACTCAAATAGGGAGAGACAACTAAAGGTGTTGACCCTCCACATCTCTCAAGACCATCAATCAATCAATCAATTTTATTTTATATAGCCCTTCTTACATCAGCTAATATCTCGAAGTGCTGTACAGAAACCCAGCCTAAAACCCCAAACAGCTAGTAATGCAGGTGTAGAAGCACGGTGGCTAGGAAAAACTCCCTAGAAAGGCGAAAGCCTAGGAAGAAACCTAGAGAGGAACCAGGCTATGAGGGGTGGCCAGTCCTCTTCTGGCTGTGCCGGGTGGAGATTATAACAGAACCATGCCAAGATGTTCAAAAATGTTCATAAGTGACAAGCATGGTCAAATAATAATCAGGAATAAATCTCAGTTGGCTTTTCATAGCCGATCATTAAGAGTTGAAAACAGCAGGTCTGGGACAGGTAGGGGTTCCATAACCGCAGGCAGAACAGTTGAAACTGGAATAGCAGCAAGGCCAGGCGGACTGGGGACAGCAAGGAGTCACCACGGCCGGTAGTCCCGACGTATGGTCCTAGGGCTCAAGACAACTGGAACACTGGGCTAGCCGCTCTAAAATATCACCTGGGGCAGCACAGGTGAAACGCCTTCTGACTAACGAGATGGATAAGCCAGCACAGGTGTAACACCTGACTAACGAGGTGACGCCTAACGTGCTGATGTCAAACCTTTGAAATATATAAGTGGAAAAACCTGTAACACAAGTTATCAACTGCAAATGAGAACAACGTCTATTTAGTTACCCAGAAAGTCTCCGTTATCTTCATCTTCTACGTTATGATGCCTTAAATCTGTCGAATTATCTTTGCAAAGTTTGTGGTTACTTACAGGCATGTTTGATGCCCCTATCTTGGCGGTGTAGAGGTTTTTCATTTTTAAAGATAACTTCCTGCAATTCCACCCATTTTTTGCAATGCAGCTAAGAGAAAATGTTGCAGATTTAAAGCTAGTTTCCAGCAATTCTATGCATTTTGACATGGCTAATGCTGTGTTTTGCACAAACATAATTACAAAATTGATACTGCTAAATTCATTTTTTTATTTTAAATTCTCTAAGACTGTCTAGCGTTTTATTTGGGTGATTGTTAGTTCTCAGATTATATTAAAAAAAAATATATAGCTCCATTATCTTTTCTACGTACTTTATATCTGGTTTTAATGGTTTAATATTTTACTGAAAGTGTTTTACACTGTTTGGGCTTAGGCGGCCTGCCCGAGAATTACAATGACAGAAAAATCACTTACTTAGCATGCATGAGTAGTTTACACATTTTTCCAACACTCAATTGATCTCAACACATGTTATTACACGATAGCCTCTTGGGGGAGGTTTTCCATGGTAACAGGTTGTATTTTCACACAATGCACATTAACTAATAGGCTGAGTTTATATTTGACTTGTTGAGCACAGGTTTGGGACACAGTCAGAGTAGTTAATTTCTCCATGCACTGGCCAAACCCTCCCCTAACCCGGACGACGCCGGGCCAATTGTGCGCCGCCCTATGGGACTCCCGGTCACGACACAGCCTGGGATCGAACCTGGGTCTGTAGTGACGCCTCGAGCACTGCGCCACGCGGGAGGCCTGGATGATTTTCTTATCTTTCCACCAACAAGCCGCCCTTGCAGCGAATTAGTTCTGTGTGATCTGTGGTTCAGAGTAGGGGAGTGAAAATCTGTCACTACTCTGTCTGGTTCAAACATGTATTTTTGAAACTAGCTCTCGGTGAAAGTGCCATATCATTTGGCAAGTGAGGAGAGCATATTAAAGAGCCGTTGACTAATGCGGTCCTCTTGGTTACGGCAGGGTGAGATCTGTTGTCATGGTACTGCTTCTAAACTGGGAAGAGTCGGGCTCAATGAGTCGATCAACTTTTGTAAACTGTCCAATGCATTTTAAGTGCATGAAGGCTTCATGAGATTTGAGGTTGTGGTCACTAGTCACTGTAAACATGTTTGTGGCAATGAAATGCTCCATGGAAAGAATGGTTTGTCAATAACTTAATTTAGCGTCCATGTCCACTCGGCAGCCTAGTCAGAGATGTCAGCTATAAGGACATGCATGTATCCTCACTTGGCTGTTACTTAGCCAGCCTTCTGTACAATTAACTAACATGTCAAGACATTTACATTTAAGTCATTTAGCAGACACTCTTATCCAGAGCGACTTACAAATTGGTGCATTCAACTTAGGATAGCCAGTGTGACAACCCACATCTTGATCACAGTAAGTACACTTCTTCAAACAAGCAGCTGTGAGCAAAGTCAGTGCAATCAGGGACAACTACACTGCTCAAAAAAATAAAGGGAACACTTAAACAACACATCCTAGATCTGAATGAATGAAATAATCTTATTAAATACTTTTTTCTTTACATAGTTGAATGTGCTGACAACAAAATCACACAAATTATCAATGGAAATCAAATTTATCAACCCATGGAGGTCTGGATTTGGAGTCACCCTCAAAATTAAAGTGGAAAACCACACTACAGGCTGATCCAACTTTGATGTAATGTCCTTAAAACAAGTCAAAATGAGGCTCAGTAGTGTGTGTGGCCTCCACGTGCCTGTATGACCTCCCTACAACGCCTGGGCATGCTCCTGATGAGGTGGCGGATGGTCTCCTGAGGGATCTCCTCCCAGACCTGGACTAAAGCATCCGCCAACTCCTGGGCAGTCTGTGGTGTGGCGTTGATGGATGGAGCGAGACATGATGTCCCAGATGTGCTCAATTGGATTCAGGTCTGGGGAACGGACGGGCCAGTCCATAGCATCAATGCCTTCCTCTTGCAGGAACTGCTGACACACTCCAGCCACATGAGGTCTAGCATTGTCTTGCATTAGGAGGAACCCAGGGCCAACCGCACCAGCATATGGTCTCACAAGGGGTCTGAGGATCTCATCTCGGTACCTAATGGCAGTCAGGCTACCTCTGGCGAGCACATGGAGGGCTGTGCGGCCTCCCAAAGAAATGCCACCCCACACCATGACTCACCCACCGCCAAACCGGTCATGCTGGAGGATGTTGCAGGCAGCAGAACGTTCTCCACGGCTTCTCCAGACTCTGTCACGTGCTCAGTGTGAACCTGCTTTCACCTGTGAAGGGCGCCAGTGGCGAATTTGCCAATCTTGGTGTTCTCTGGCAAATGCCAAACGTCCTGCACGGTGTTGGGCTGTAAGCACAACCCCCACCTGTGGACGTCGGGCCCTCATACCACCCTCATGGAGTCTGTTTCTGACCGTTTGAGCAGACACATGCACATTTGTGGCCTGCTGGAGGTCATTTTGCAGGGCTTTGGCAGTGCTCCTCCTGCTCCTCCTTGCACAAAGGCGGAGGTAGCGGTCCTGCTGCTGGGTTGTTGCCCTCCTACGGCCTCCTCCACGTCTCCTGATGTACTGGCCTGTCTCCTGGTAGCGCCTCCATGCTCTGGACACTACGCTGACAGACACAGCAAACCTTCTTGCCACAGCTCGCATTGATGTGCCATCCTGGATGAGCTGCACTACCTGAGCCACTTGTGTGGATTGTAGACTCCGTCTCATGCTACCACTAGAGTGAAAGCACAGCCAGCATTCAAAAGTGACCAAAACATCAGCCAGGAAGCATAGGAACTGAGAAGTGGTCTGTGGTCACCACCTGCAGAACCAGTCCTTTATTGGGGGTGTCTTGCTAATTGCCTATAATTTCCACCTGTCTATTCCATTTGCACAACAGCATGTGAAATGTATTGTCAATCAGTGTTGCTTCCTAAGTGGACAGTTTGATTTCACAGAAGTGTGATTGACTTGGAGTTACATTGTGTTGTTTAAGTGTTCCCTTTACATTTTTTGAGCAGTGTACATCTCGATCACAATAAGTACAAGACCATGGGAGATTCTCAATTGCATACTCCTCGCGTCCTCTCCTCAGCTCCTTCTCAAAACCCATTGGCGAAGGTCAGAGGAGAGGAGTATAGACTTGAGAATCTCCCCATGACTCTAGAAGCTCTGTAAAGAGACACTGTGGAAAGTGACATGTAGCTGTCCCACTCAGCCTTGAGGTCAATTCACTGTCACTTTTAGTTCAGAATGGACAATTTAATAGGGATGGAACGATTCACTGATACGCATCTGTCCCCGATTTTTTTGAATGTTTAAGATATGACTGCGTCGGTCCCCGGACCCAAAACCGATCCTAATGTAGCACGTATCGGTCAGAAAATCAATTCAAACGTTACGAATTGCTGATTTCATATTTTATTTTGCTCATAATACTTTCTTTCTACCTTCTGAAAAGACCTAATCTTCTGTGACAACTGATGCATCCTCTCCGTCAGTGTCGAACTAAGCATGTAACTGTGACAGTCATTGAGCTACAAGTAATTTTGCATGCGCAACAACCGCTGACCAACGCGAGGTAGGTGTTCCTGTTCATGCATTGAAACGCTAAAGTGGCTCGCGCGATATTAGGCTTTATTAGTTGAGTTCTCTATTACCGTACGCTATGTTGTTATCAGTAGTATTTCATTCTTAGTATTATTATTCAAGTTATTATTACCTCTAAATATTAGTCTAGTAAACAAATTTAAGAAATGTCAGATTGGAGAGGATTCACATTTTTGTATTGACACAACTTAACGCGTAGGCGATCAGACTCAAAACGAAACGTTCAATTTCACCATTGCATCGCATTTCCTGGTTTCTCCTTTTCATGTATGTTTGGTAGGCGTCCATTTTGTTTTAAATATGATACTGTTGTCTTAGGCCTGTAAGGCCCTGTGGAAGAAGGGGACGTCACAATTCTGTTTGTACACTTGTTTACATGCTTAAAACCAATTTGAAACAAGTCATTACACTTTATTATTACATTTACATTTTACATTTACGTCATTTAGCAGATGCTCTTATCCAGAGCGACTTACAGTTAGTGCATACATTATTCTTTTTTATTTTCATACCCCATGGGAATCGAACCCACAACCCTGGCGTTGCAAACGCCATGCTCTACCAACTGAGCTACCTCCCTGCCGGCCATTCCCTCCCCTACCCTGGACGACGCTGGGCCAATTGTGCGCCGCCCCATTGGTCTCCCGGTTGCGGCCAGCTACAGCAGAGCCTGGATTCGAACCAGGATCTCTAGTGGCACAGCTAGCACTGCGATGCAGTGCCTTAGTTGCGCAGTGGCATTTCATTATTATTCCGGTTATTACTTATAAATATTAATCTACAAATTAAGAAACTCCAGGTTGGAAAGGATCTATCGCATTTTCGTATTGACAACATTAACAGAGTCAAAATAAAGATGTATGCCTTCCTTGTCTGTTGGCTTTCTGCAAATAATCAAATGTACACAAGTCTATTCACACAAAGTCAAATGTTGTTTTTTATTCAAATTTTCCATCATTCGATGGCAGTGCCATTGGCATATGTTCAGAGAGGACGCCTTATGAGAGAAATAACCTAAGCTACTGAAAATAGGCCTTTTTACAAGATTAAATCATGATTGACACGTTTGATTCTTATTAAAGAGATGTAGTCCAGACACTAGCAAACATTTCTCCTTTCCTTAAAACGTATTAAAAAAAAACAACCTAGGCCTACCTTTTCTGAAAGTAGGCGATTTAAGATAATGAGTTGACAAGGGAAGTACAGTGGGGGGAAAAAAGTATTTAGTAAGCCACCAATTGTGCAAGTTCTCCCACTTAAAAAGATGAGAGAGGCCTGTAATTTTCATCATAGGTACACGTCAACTATGACAGACAAATTGAGAAAAAAAATCCAGAAAATCACATTGTAGGATTTTTTATGAATTTATTTGCAAATTATGGTGGCAAATACGTATTTGGTCACCTACAAACAAGCAAGATTTCTGTCTCTCACAGACCTGCAACTTCTTCTTTAAGAGGCTCCTCTGTCCTCCACTCGTTACCTGTATTAATGGCACCTGTTTGAACTTGTTATCAATATAAAAGACACCTGTCCACAACCTCAAACAGTCACACTCCAAACTCCACTATGGCCAAGACCAAAGAGCTGTCAAAGGACACCAGAAACACAATTGTAGACCTGCACCAGGTTGGAAGACTAAATCTGCAATAGGTAAGCAGCTTGGTTTGAAGAAATCAACTGTGGGAGCAATTATTAGGAAATGGAAGACATACAAGACCACTGATAATCTCCCTCGATCTGGGGCTCCACGCAAGATCTCACCCCGTGGGGTCAAAATGATCACAAGAACGGTGAGCAAAAATCCCAGAACCACACGGGGGGTCCTAGTGAATGATCTGCAGAGAACTGGTACCAAAGTAACAAAGCCTCCCATCAGTAACACACTACGCCGCCAGGGACTCAAATCCTGCAGTGCCAGACGTGTCCCCCTGCTTAAGCCAGTACATGTCCATGCCCGTCTGAAGTTTGCTAGAGTGCATTTGGATGATCCAGAAGAGGATTGGGATAATGTCATATGGTCAGATGAAACCAAAATATAACTTTTTGTGTTTGGAGGACAAAGAATGCTGAGTTGCATCCAAAGAACACCATACCTACTGTGAAGCGTGGGGGTGGAAACATCATGCTTTGGGGCTGTTTTTCTGCAAAGGGACCAGGACGACTGATCCGTGTAAAGGAAAGAATGTATCGTGAGATTTTGAGTGAACCTCCTTCCATCAGCAAGGGCATTGAAGATGGAACGTGGCTTGGTCTTTCAGCATGACAATGATCCCAAACACACCGCCCGGGCAACGAATGAGTGACTTCGTAAGAAGCATTTCAAGGTCCTGGAGTGGCCTAGCCAGTCTCCAGATCTCAACCCCATAGAAAATCTTTGGAGGGAGTTGAAAGTCCGTGTTGCCCAGCGATAGCCCCAAAACATCACTGCTCTAGAGGAGATCTGCATGGAGGAATGGGCCAAAATACCAGCAACAGTGTGTGAAAACCTTGTGAAGACTTACAGAAAACGTTTGACCTGTGTCATTGCCAACAAAGGGTATATAACAAAGTATTGAGAAACTTTTGTTATTGACCAAATAGTTATTTTCCACCATAATTTGCAAATAAATTCATTAAAAATCCTACAATGTGATTCTCTGGATTTTTCCCCCTCATTTTGTCTGTCATAGTTGACGTGTACCTATGATGAAAATTACAGGCCTCATCTTTTTAAGTGGGAGAACTTGCACAATTGGTGGCTGACTAAATACTTTTCCCCCTCCACTGTATGAGATGAGAAGTTTCCTTAGAAGATTTTGAGTTGGATCTGTCAGTACATTGCCTGATATTTTGGTTTCCACTATGTAATGCAATCCGTCTGAATGACCTAATAGGCTAATTTATTCTGATTAGGAGAGTGAGGGGGATTCCACTGACCTAAAGAACTCTTGAAATGTTCTTTTTTTTATTTATCATGGAATGGGACCAACTGTTTTTGCTTCTCAACGTGGTGTTTGTCAAACCTAAACGAAGCACCACTCTCATCCCTACTTTAAAAGCACCTCTCGTTGGACACCTGTCGCCAACAAAGCTCTCCTTCTCTGTTTCAAAGTACAGCGCTCCTCCCAGCCCCACACCCCACGCTTTCCAACCTAGTCTTGTTTGTCTAGAGGCTCCAGACACTTGTTGAGACTTGGTTCTCCTTGTTTTCACTGCTGACCCCTGTGATGTAATGTGTCTTTTCCCCCCAAAGAACCCATCTCCCCCTCTACTCCCCCTCTCTTTCCCACCCCACCCTCCCTCCCTCCCTCCCTCCTTCCCACCTCTCCCTCCTTCCCACCCCTCCCTCCCTCCCTCCTTCCCACCCCTCCCTCCCTCCCTCCTTCCCACCCCACCCTCCCTCCCTCCTCGCTTCCCCTCCTCTATTCTCCCCTTCTATCCCATCATTAAGCCTCTGAAGTGCTGCCACTTGTCTCTCTCAGCCCGGTCGATCATAACTGCCGTTGGGAAGATCTATTGGGAGGAAAGACTGAGCCGTGCCAGAACCTCTCCAGAGCTAAGAACTCTGCAGCAACAATAAGACAGGCTACCATATATGGCCAGGGTTAAGCCTGGCTGCTCACTAAGACTTGGATACAGTCACATGTCACACTGCTCCTCATCTTACTTCTTCTGTGGTGCTCTGCCCCATGCACACCTGGGTTGCATTCATTAGGGCACACTGTAGCACAACATTTTGCAACACGAAAAAAAACAACCTTTCAGCTATTCACTCCCTGTTAGTGTTGTTCTGTGTGGTGCTTAATGAACTGACCCTGAGAATGAACCATGAAGAGATGTTGGCTAGCTACAGAAAAATACCAAGGTAGGTAGGTTAAACTTTGAGGACAAAGGTAAGCGGGCCAAGGTAGATTAAAGAAAGCTGACGGCATAGACCTTCATGCTTGCCGTTCACACTCGCCAGACAGACGTTGCTGTACACACCATAATTGAGCTGTAGTGGGAGAAAATTAGGTCAGTCAAGTCTGTGCAAGTGAAATGGAGGGAGAGGCTGTTCCGTGCATCAGACCAGACCAGTTTCAGTTTCTGCCCTTTTGGTTGTTAAAACACCCAATGTTTCCATAACATCCAGCTCAGGCCGTTTTGATTGTAATCCCGATTCCTCTACACTTCTTTGTGTAACTGGTCATTTAAGTGCGTGTGCCCTTGAGTTAGGTCTTTTTATTGTATTTATTTTCCTCTCCGCTATACAACTGATGTAGGAGCAGTACTGCTGTACGAGCCGTGCATAGCCTCCATCTTCCACTCTGAATGAAAGCTGATCTAAATGAATACAGAGGGAAGCCAAAGGCAGGTCTGTTGAAACAGCAGAGTAGGAGCCTTGTCCTCCCTCCCTCCCTCTCTCCCCTCCCTCTCCCTTCTCTCTCCCCTCCCTCCCTCCCCCTCTCTCCCCTCCTCTCTCCCCTCCTTCCCCCCCTCTCTCCCCTCCTTCCCTCTCTCCCCTCCTTCTCTCTCCCCTCCTTCTCTCTCCCCTCCTTCCCGCTCTCTCTCCCTCCTTCCCGCTCTCTCTCCCTCCTTCCCGCTCTCTCCCCTCCTTCCCGCTCTCTCCCCTCCTTCCCGCTCTCTCCCCTCCTTCCCTCCCTCTCTCTCCTCCCTCCCTCTCTCCCCTCGCTCCCTCTCTCCCCTCCCTCTCTCCCCTCTCTCCCCTCGAGCCCTCTCTCCCCTCGAGCCCTCTCTCCCCTCGAGCCCTCTCTCCCTCGAGCCCTCCTCGAGCCCTCTCTCCTCGAGCCCTCCCCTCGAGCCCTCTCTCGAGCTCTCTCCCCTCGAGCCCTCTCTCTCCCCTCGAGCCCTCTCTCCCTCCCCTCGAGCCCTCTCTCTCTCCCCTCGAGCCCTCTCCCTCCCCTCGAGCCCTCTCTCTCCCCATCTCTCTCCTCCTGCCCTCTCTCCCCCTCTCTCCTCTCGTCTCTCCATCTCTCTCCCCCCTCTACTCTCCCCCTCTACTCTCGCCTTTCTCTCTACTCTTTCCCTACCCCCTCTCTCCCCCTGCCCTCTCTCCGCTCTCCCTCCCCCTCTCGCTCTCCGCTCTCGCCTCTCCCCGTCTCCCCCCTCTCTCTCCGCTCTCGCCTCTCCCCCCTCTCTCTACCCCCTCTCCCTTCTCTCTCCCTCCCCCCTCTCTCGCTCTCTCTCCCCGTCTCCCCCCTCTCGCTCTCTCCAGTCTCCCTTCTTTCTCTACCCTCTCCCTTCTCTCTCTCCCCATCCCCTCTCTCTTTCTCTCCCCCCTCTCTCGCTCTCCCCCCTCCTCTTCCCTGTCTCCCCCCTCTCGCTCTCTCCTCTCTCCAGTCTCCCTTCTTTCTCTACCCTCTCCCCTCTCGCTCTTTCCTCTCGCTCTCTCTCTTCCTCTCTAAAACCTTCCCCCTCCCTCCCCCCTCTCGCCCTCTCCTCTGTCCCTCTCTCCCCTCTCTTTCTCTCTCTCCTCTCTCTGTACACAGGGCACAATGCCCTCTAACAAACCATCTCTGCTAAGGCATAATGGACTCTATAGCCGCTGCACTTCCGTGGTTGGCGTGTTTGTGAACAAAAGGAACAGGACTGTGATTTAGTGAGAACCTGATCCTGAACCATATGGCCTCCGTCAAGTAGGCAGGGAGAGAGGCTCCCTCTCTCCCCGCTCCCTGTTCTCCCCGCTCCCTCCCTCTCTCCCGTCTCGCTCTCTCCTCTCTCTCCCGTCTCGCTCTCTCCTCTCCTCTCTCTCCCGTCTCGCTCTCTCCTCTCCTCTCTCTCCCGTCTCGCTCTCTCCTCTCCTCTCTCTCCCGTCTCGCTCTCTCCTCTCTCTCCCGTCTCGCTCTCTCCTCTCTCTGTACACAGGGCACAATGCCCTATAACAAACCATCTCTGCTAAGGCATAATGGACTCTATAGCCGCTGCACTTCCGTGGTTGGCATGTGTGTGAACAAAAGGAACAGGACTGTGATTTAGTGAGAACCTGATCCTGAACCATATGGCCTCCGTCAAGTAGGCAGGCAGAGAGGCAGGCTTGGTAGGGAGAGAGACTGGGAGAGAGGCAGGCTTGGTAGGGAGAGAGACTGGGAGAGAGGCAGGCTTGGTAGGGAGAGAGACTGGGAGAGAGGCAGGCTTGGTAGGGAGAGAGACTGGGAGAGAGGCAGGCTTGGTAGGGAGAGAGACTGGGACTTTCTCTCTGCTTGTCTCCTCTTTCTTCCTCCCTGCTTGATATCTCATTAGTTTGAGTTCACTCACTTGGCACAACTTGAGTTAGAGGCCGTTACAGTTTTATTGCAGTCCAGTACAATCAGAAACAAGACCACTGATGACGGTAATGACTCTGGCTAGCTAGTTGGCGCCGTTTAGGCCAACGTTAAGCAGGGATGGGTATGGGTCATGGAGAAGAGCCCTTCATGGGTCCAAAAGTTGGTGCCGTTCCGAAATGGACCTGAGGGATTTCCCATCCGGACGGACCCGAGGACAACTAGACCCGTTCCGTATAGACCTAGTCGGATCCAGATCCGAGTGAGGGAAGCAGCAGAAAAGGTTACTTTATGAACCAGAGCTGATACAGCAAGAGGGAGAGAGGTGATTCTCTAGCAGGAAGGAGGGAGGGAGAGATGAGAGGGCAACCAACCAAGCAGACTTTCGCTATACATTTACATTGTAGTCATTCAGCAGACGCTCTTATCCAGAGCGACTTACAGTTAGTGAGTGCATACATTAAAAAAAAAAAAAATCATACTGGCCCCCCGTGGGAATCGAACCCACAACCCTGGCGTTGCATGCTCTACCAACTGAGCTACATCCCTGCTGGCCATTCCCTCCCCTACCCTGGACGACACTGGGCCAATTGTGCGCCGCCCCATGGGTCTCCCGGTCGCGGCCGGTTACGACAGAGCTGTAGTAGACTAATAGCTGCCATAGCCAGGTTATTTATCATCCGATAATGTTTACCTAGAACCGGTCTGGACTGCATCAAACCGGGAGAAGCTAGCTAGGCTAATTGATGCTGCAAGCGCTTTCTCTTCCTACACAGTCACAAACAATTCAATTCAGAATATAAAGTAGCAGCCTGCCTGTTGGCTCTTGCTCATTGTAGCCTATCCTTCTCCTTTTAACTCTTTAATTCCATCTTCCATTGATTTAGATATCTCCTAACCTTTTTCCCGCACGGAGGCTCTGACTAGCCCAGTGCTTCTTTGATGACTTATGATTGGCCAACAACAAGCTACACATGCCATGATTGGCCAACAACAAGCTACACATGCCATGATTGGCCAACAACAAGCTACACATGCCATGATTGGCCAACAACAAGCTACACATGCCATGATTGGCCAACAACAAGCTACACATGCCATGATTGGCCAACAACAAGCTACACATCACCATGATTGGCCAACAACAAGCTACACATGCCACTCTCGTGAAAAGCAAAGAGCAGCAACATGAATAATAATATTTCTCTACTGCAGAAGTCTCGTTCGGATCTGAATGGGTCCTTCTGGACAAGGCAGTTAAAATACCAGAGACCCGTGACAATCATATCAGATCCGACCCAGACCAGTGACATTATTTCGAATTCTGGATCCAGACCTGCTCGGGTCCCAGATCGGGTCTCTGGTATTCGGTTAACAGGTGGATCCGTGAAGAATTCTATAATAGAGTACTCAAACGGATGTCAAAGCTCGATCTTTAACCAGAGATCACTTATTTTTTTTCAAACGCTGTGAAACTATTTGGTGGAATGTGCTTTCCCCTTCCCCTTCCCCTCCGCTCCCATCATGCGCGCTGAGTGAGCACACAAGCTCCCGTTAGGCCTACAGAAATAAAAATTTTAGTAGGCGCTCTTATCCAGAGCGACTTACAGTTAGTGCATACATTTCTTCTAATTTTTATTTTATTTTTTCATACTGGCCCCACGTGGGAATCGAACCCACAACCCTGGCATTGCAAGCGCCATGCTCTACCAACTGAGCTACATGGAGGCCCCGAGCCAATGAAAATGTATCTGATGGGCTCCAAATGATGACAGTTTAATCAAAAATTCCAAATGGACTGGTTCTTTCTTTTTAGTCATTTAGCAGACGCTCTTATCCAGAGCAACTTACAGGAGCAATTAGGGTTAAGTGCCTTGCTCAAGGGCACATCAACAGTTTTTTCACCTAGTCGTCTCAGGGATTAGAACCAGCGACCTTTCGGTTACTGGCACAACGCTCTTAACCACTAAGCTACCAGCCGCCCCAGTAGAAAAATATGTGTTCCAACAACGAGCTGCAGCTTTGGAATAATTGTAATCATTGTAATAATACGTCCTGTCTATTTTCCACTTAGGCTCTTTTGCGAACTGCTAGTGCCGTTTTGGAATCAGTTAGCCTATAACCCCCCTAAACATAGACAGGTTCTACACTGAAAATATGCGAAAACATTTGTTTGTCATGAAAATAAGCTTAGTCTTTATCAATCATTAAACCTAGGCCTACTCACCAAACAGATGGCGTGGCTGTAATTCATCATGCAGTGTTCAATGTGGAATTGTTAATCCAATTTAGAAAATTCCAAAGAATAGGCAGAATAAACTAAATCGAACATCTGCATATCGAAAATACATTTTGTTTTGTAACCCTGAACAAATGATTCCAACTCACCTAATTTAAGGCCTGTGTTAACTGTTCCAGGTACGAGATGCAAAAATATTCTGCTAAATTGCATGTTATTTTTTTTTTTACTGTAAAATAGGTGTCTTGACCGTGATAAGGGGCATCTTGTCTGCTAAATTAACAAAACAAGGCCATGCCATTGCACAGCCACTGGCTTCTACATTTACATTTTAGTCATTTAGCAGACGCTCTTATCCAGAGCGACTTACAGTTAGTGAGTGCATACATTTTTTTTTTTTTCATACTGGCCCCCCGTGGGAATCGAACCCACAACCCTGGCGTTGCAAACTGAGCTACATCCCTGCCGGCCATTCCCTCCCCTACCCTGGACGACGCTGGGCCAATTGTGCGCCGCCCCATGGGTCTCCAAGCAAGCACCACCGATGAGGTTACTGCCTGTGTTACACAATATAACATAACCAATTTTTATATCACGGTTTCAATAAATTCATCTTAAATGGCACTTTCTTTTTTATTGATTGAATGGGTTAATTTAGCAATTAGGATTGATCTGTAATGGTTATGATAAGTTAGGCATTGTTGTGATCTGTTGGCATAGATAAATGCGCCACATTTTTTTTTCATTGTGGGCCTTTCTATAAAAACATATATTTTCCACTCAAGTACTCAAAAAAAAATCAGGCGAGTAACTCGGAACATTCAAAAAATGTCAAATGCCCATCCCTAACCTTAAGTCAATTTTATTTCACTTAGGCCAACTCATATCACTTAATTAGGGTTGACCCCTTTCTCCCTGCTTTGACCCCTGACCTACTCTTTTGTCATGGTGATGAGGTTAGTCTGCTCTGTTGTCGTGGTGATGAGGTTAGTTTATCCAGATGTCATGTGAGGTAAGTCTAGCTGGTCTTCTAATGTAATAACACGTCTGTTTCGTGTGGCTCTGGATCCTGCTAACTGCTAATGATGATGACAGGGATACCAGACACGGCATGGGACACAGGCCCTGCTAACTGCTAATGATGATGACAGGGATACCAGACACGGCATGGGACACAGGCCCTGCTAACTGCTAATGATGATGACAGGGATACCAGACACGGCATGGGACACAGGCCCTGCTAATGATGATGACAGGGATACCAGACACGGCATGGGACACAGGCCCTGCTAACTGCTAATGATGATGACAGGGATACCAGACACGGCATGGGACACAGGCCCTGCTAACTGCTAATGATGATGACAGGGATACCAGACACGGCATGGGACACAGGCCCTGCTAATGATGATGACAGGGATACCAGACACGGCATGGGACACAGGCCCTGCTAACTGCTAATGATGATGACAGGGATACCAGACACGGCATGGGACACAGGCCCTGCTAACTGCTAATGATGATGACAGGGATACCAGACACGGCATGGGACACAGGCCCTGCTAACTGCTAATGATGATGACAGGGATACCAGACACGGCATGGGACACAGGCCCTGCTAATGATGATGACAGGGATACCAGACACGGCATGGGACACAGGCCCTGCTAATGATGATGACAGGGATACCAGACACGGCATGGGACACAGGCCCTGCTAATGATGATGACAGGGATACCAGACACGGCATGGGACACAGGCCCTGCTAATGATGATGACAGGGATACCAGACACGGCATGGGACACAGGCCCTGCTAATGATGATGATGATGACAGGGATACCAGACACGGCATGGGACACAGGCCTTTCTGTTATCTTAATAGCTGATCACTGCTTTATCAGGTACAGGTTGTTATTATCGGTGCGGATTTCCCCTGAGCAGACAGTGATGAGAGAATCGTCAGATTAAGCCTACTAAGCTGTTATTAGCCCACATCAGTCCTTTCTCTCTCTTTGTTTATTATTATTATTATTAGTTATTTAGCAGACGCTCTTATCCAGAGAGACTTACAGTTAGTGAGTGCATATTTTAAAAAAAAATTATACTGGCCCCCCGTGGGAAACGAACCCACAACCCTGGCATAATATCAACTGGTTATATTGTATCGTGGAACACAATCTTCAACAAGGCAGTGACCTCAGCAGTGGCGATTGCTTGTAGAAGCCTATGGCTGTGCAACGGCATAGCATTGTTTGTTAATTTAGCAGATTACTCTTAATTCCCGAGCCCTTATCACAGTCGAGACACTTATTTTACAGTAAAAAACATGATGTAATATAACAGCATCAAATAAAACATTATGTAATATAACAGCATAAAATAAAACATGATTTAATATAACAGCATCAAATAAAACATTATGTAATATAACAGCATCAAATAAAACATGATGTAATATAACAGCATCAAATAAAATGTCGACCTTTGATGCAGGACTCCACCTCGGGGAGCAGTATGTTTTTGTTAGGCAACAAAGACGCCATTGTGGGGCGCTTCTTTGTTCCGGCCCTGCAACGGGTCTTTGAAGCCATTCGCTCGGTCCCCTAATGAGAGAGAAACACACACACCCATGTGGACGAGTGACAACCAGCTGTAGACTACATGATGATAAGCCTACGTTAGCACATCTCTACTTGTATATGTGCAGGGCTGGCTCCAGGCTTGTATATGTGTAGTGCTGGCTCCAGGCTTGTATATGTGTAGTGCTGGCTCCAGGCTTGTATATGTGTAGTGCTGGCTCCAGGCTTGTATATGTGCAGTGCTGGCTCCAGGCTTGTATATGTGCAGGGCTGGCTCCAGGCTTGTATATGTGCAGGGCTGGCTCCAGGCTTGTATATGTGCAGGGCTGGCTCCAGGCTTGTATATGTGCAGGGCTGGCTCCAGGCTTGTATATGTGCAGGGCTGGCTCCAGGCTTGTATATGTGCAGGGCTGGCTCCAGGCTTGTATATGTGCAGGGCTGGCTCCAGGCTTGTATATGTGCAGGGCTCCAGGCATAAGCAACATAAACGGTATAAATACAGCATGTAAAGTGTTGGTCCCATGTTTCATGAGTTGAAATAAAAGATCCCAGAAATGTTGCATTAGCAAAAATATTATTTATCTCAAATGTTGTGTACAAATTTGTTTTCCGACCCTGTTAGTGAGCATTTCTCCTTTGCCAAGATAATCCATCCACCTGACAGGTGTGACGTATCGAGAAGCTGATTAAACAGCATGATCGTTACACAGGTGCACCTTGTGCTGGGGACAAAAGGCCACTCTAAAATGTGCAGTTTTGTCAAACAACACAATGCCACAGATGTCTCAAGTTTTGAGGGAGTTTGCAATTGGTATGCTGACTGCAGGAACGTCCCCCAGACCTGTTGCCAGCCCCATGTAGCTCAGTTGGTAGAGCATGGCGCTTGCAACGCCAGGGTTGTGGGTTCGATTCCCACGGCGGGGCCAGTATGAAAAATGTATGCACTCACTTAACTGTAAGTCGCTCTGGATAAGAGCGTCTGCTAAATGACTAAAATGTAAATAATATAATGTTAATTTCTCTACCATAAGCCGCCTCCAACGTCATTTTAGAGAATTTGGCAGTAGAGCCAACCGGCCTGAGAACCGCAAACCCACGTGTATGGGCGTTGTGTCGGCGAACGGTTTGCTGATGTCAACGTAGGGAAAAGAGTGCCCCATGGTGGCTTTGGGGTTATGGTATGGGCAGGCATAAGCTACGGACAACGAACACAGTTACATTTTATCCATGGCAATTTGAATGCACAGAGATACCGTGACGAGATCCTGAGGCCCATTGTTGTGCCATTCATCCACCACCATCACCTCATGTTTCAACATCATAATGCACGGCCCCATGTCGCAAGGATCTGTACACAATTCCTGGAAGCTGAAAATGTCCCAGTTCTTCCATGGCCTGCATACTCACCAGACACGTCACCCATTGAGCATGTTTGGGATGCTCTGGATCGACGTGTACGACAGCGTGTTCCAGTTTCCGCCAATATTCAGCAACTTTGCACAGCCATTGAAGAGGAGTCGGACAACATTCCACAGGCCACAGTCAACAGGCTGATCAACTCTATGCGAAGGAGACGTGTCTCGCTGCATGAGGCAAATGGTGGTCACACCAGATACTGACTGGTTTTCTGATCCACGACCCTACTTTTTTAAAGCTGTCTGTGACCAACAGATGCATATCTGTATTCCCAGTCATATGAAATCCATAGATTAGGGCCTAATACATTTATTTCAATTGACTGATTTCCTTATGTGAACTGTAACTCAGTAAAACCTTTGAAAATGTTGCGTTAGATTTTTTTTTTTTTGTGTGTGTATTTGTACTAAGTGAAATGAAGATCAGTGTGTAGAGAGTGTAGAATGGGCTATGACGTGGCCTGTGTTGGTGTAGCAGTCTGAACCACTTCTGGAGTACATGTAAAATGTACCACTGCCAGCATGGCTTTGAATCTGGCCCACTGCTCTTTCAGTACATCTCTCGCCTACCTTTCACCTCCATCGCTCTCTATCCAATAAACATACAAATACTTATATGAATAAAGTTTGGACACACCTACTCATTCAAGGGTTATTCTTTATTTTTACTGTTTTCTACATTGTAGAATAATACAATGAGTTGTGTTGTGACAAGGTATACAGAAGATAGCCCTATTTGGTAAAAGACCAAGTCCATATTATGGTAAGAACAGCTCAAATAAGTAACACATCTCAACATCAACTGTTCAGAGGAGACTGCATGAATCAGGCCTTCATGGTCGAATTGCTGCAAAGAAACCACAACTAAAGGACACCAATAAGAAGAAGACCTGCTTGGGCCAAGAAAAACGAGCAATGGACATTAGACCGGTGGAAAACTGTCCTTTTGGTCTGGAGTCCAAATTTGAGAATTTTGATTCCAACCGCTGTGTCTTTGTGAGACGCGGTGTGGGTGAACGGATGATCTCTGCATGTGTATTTCCCACCGTGAAGCATGGAGGAGGTGGTGTGATGGTGTGGGGGTGCTTTGCTGCTGACACTGTCTGTGATTTATTTAGAATTCAAGGCACACTTAACCAGCATGGCTACCACAGCATTCTGCAGCGATATGCCATCCCATCTGGTTTGGGCTTAGTGGGACTATCATTTGTTTTTCAACAGGACAATGACCCAACACACCTCCAGGCTGTGTAAGGGCAATTTGACCAAGAAGGAGAGTGATTGAGTGTTTCATCAGATGACCTGGCCTCCACAATCCCCCGACCTCAACCCTATTGAGATGGTTTGGGATGAGTTGGACCGCAGAGTGAAGGAAAAGCAGCCAACAAGTGCTCAGCATATGTGGGAACTCCTTCAAGACTGTTGAAAAAGCATTCCAGGTGAAGCTGGTTGAGAGAATGCCAAGAGTGTGCAAAGGGTGGCTATTTGAAGATTCTCATGAAATATATTTTGATTTAACACTTTGGTTATTACATGATTCCATATGTGTTATTTCATAGTTTTGATGTCTTCACTTTTATTCTGTGAGTGCATACATTTTTCATACTGCCCCCCCCGTGGGAATCGAACCCACAACCCTGGCGTCGCAAGTGCCATGCTCTACCAACTGAGCTACAGGAGGTATTTATGTGTGTGAGGTGCTAACCACTCCTCTCCTCTCCAGGTGGCTTCTCAGTGGTGTTCCTGGCCCGGACACACAGTGGCGTGCGCTGCGCTCTCAAGAGGATGTATGTCAACAACGTTCCTGACCTCAACATCTACAAGAGAGAGATCACTATTATGGTGAGAATAGCGCTCTGTGTGTGTGTGTGTGTGTGTGTGTTTGCATGCGTCCTAACTTGATTTCTTGAGTCTAGTTTATGCAATCCAGAAAATACACTTGCCTGTACCAACCTCTGTAAGAAAGTTAGTTGTTGAACATTGACAAGATGTTGTTTTTCCATGAACTTTTGACCCCGTCTGTAACTGAACAGCTAGTTGTTTTCTGTGGAGTGTGCCTGTCTCTGTACTGACTTTAACAGAGTCACTCTCACACACACACACACACACACACACACACACACACACACACACACACACACACACACACACACACACACACACACACACACACACCACACACCACACACCACACACCACACACCACACACACACACACCACACACACACACACACACACCATGTGACCTGAAGGAACCATGACACAGTTGTGTCCCGGTGTGACTTCTTGACATGGCTGTAACGGTGCTGTGGAGGTGACATGGCTGTAACGGTACTGTGGAGGTGACATGGCTGTAACGGTACTGTGGAGGTGACATGGCTGTAACGGTACTGTGGAGGTGACATGGCTGTAACGGTGCTGTGGAGGTGACATGGCTGTAACGGTACTGTGGAGGTGACATGGCTGTAACGGTACTGTGGAGGTGACATGGCTGTAACGGTACTGTGGAGGTGACATGGCTGTAACGGTACTGTGGAGGTGACATGGCTGTAACGGTACTGTGGAGGTGACATGGCTGTAACGGTACTGTGGAGGTGACATGGCTGTAACGGTACTGTGGAGGTGACATGGCTGGCTGTAACGGTACTGTGGAGGTGACATGGCTGTAACGGTACTGTGGAGGTGACATGGCTGTAACGGTGCTGTGGAGGTGACATGGCTGTAACGGTACTGTGGAGGTGACATGGCTGTAACGGTACTGTGGAGGTGACATGGCTGTAACGGTACTGTGGAGGTGACATGGCTGTAACGGTACTGTGGAGGTGACATGGCTGTAACGGTACTGTGGAGTTGACATGGCTGTAACGGTACTGTGGAGGTGACATGGCTGTAACGGTACTGTGGAGGTGACATGGCTGGCTGTAACGGTACTGTGGAGGTGACATGGCTGTAACGGTACTGTGGAGGTGACATGGCTGTAACGGTGCTGTGGAGGTGACATGGCTGTAACGGTACTGTGGAGGTGACATGGCTGTAACGGTACTGTGGAGGTGACATGGCTGTAACGGTACTGTGGAGGTGACATGGCTGTAACGGTACTGTGGAGGTGACATGGCTGTAACGGTACTGTGGAGGTGACATGGCTGTAACGGTACTGTGGAGGTGACATGGCTGGCTGTAACGGTACTGTGGAGGTGACATGGCTGTAACGGTGCTGTGGAGGTGACATGGCTGTAACGGTGCTGTGGAGGTGACATGGCTGTAACGGTGCTGTGGAGGTGACATGGCTGTAACGGTACTGTGGAGGTGACATGGCTGTAACGGTACTGTGGAGGTGACATGGCTGTAACGGTACTGTGGAGGTGACATGGCTGTAACGGTACTGTGGAGGTGACATGGCTGTAACGGTACTGTGGAGGTGACATGGCTGGCTGTAACGGTACTGTGGAGGTGACATGGCTGTAACGGTACTGTGGAGGTGACATGGCTGTAACGGTACTGTGGAGGTGACATGGCTGTAACGGTGCTGTGGAGGTGACATGGCTGTAACGGTGCTGTGGAGGTGACATGGCTGTAACGGTACTGTGGAGGTGACATGGCTGGCTGTAACGGTACTGTGGAGGTGACATGGCTGTAGGACTGTAACGGTGCTGTGGAGGTGACATGGCTGGCTGTAACGGTACTGTGGAGGTGACATGGCTGGCTGTAACGGTACTGTGGAGGTGACATGGCTGTAACGGTGCTGTGGAGGTGA
Source organism: Coregonus clupeaformis (assembly GCF_020615455.1). Lineage (NCBI taxonomy): Eukaryota > Metazoa > Chordata > Actinopteri > Salmoniformes > Salmonidae > Coregonus > Coregonus clupeaformis. The sequence continues at coordinate 5,879,110 of NC_059207.1, read as the reverse complement.
CATGGCTGGCTGTAACGGTACTGTGGAGGTGACATGGCTGTAACGGTACTGTGGAGGTGACATGGCTGTAACGGTACTGTGGAGGTGACATGGCTGTAACGGTACTGTGGAGGTGACATGGCTGGCTGTAACGGTACTGTGGAGGTGACATGGCTGGCTGTAACGGTACTGTGGAGGTGACATGGCTGTAACGGTACTGTGGAGGTGACATGGCTGTAACGGTACTGTGGAGGTGACATGGCTGTAACGGTGCTGTGGAGGTGACATGGCTGTAACGGTACTGTGGAGGTGACATGGCTGGCTGTAACGGTACTGTGGAGGTGACATGGCTGTAACGGTACTGTAACGGTGCTGTGGAGGTGACATGGCTGGCTGTAACGGTACTGTGGAGGTGACATGGCTGGCTGTAACGGTACTGTGGAGGTGACATGGCTGTAACGGTACTGTAACGGTGCTGTGGAGGTGACATGGCTGGCTGTAACGGTACTGTGGAGGTGACATGGCTGTAACGGTACTGTGGAGGTGACATGGCTGTAACGGTACTGTGGAGGTGACATGGCTGTAACGGTACTGTGGAGGTGACATGGCTGGCTGTAACGGTACTGTGGAGGTGACATGGCTGTAACGGTACTGTGGAGGTGACATGGCTGTAACGGTACTGTGGAGGTGACATGGCTGTAACGGTGCTGTGGAGGTGACATGGCTGTAACGGTGCTGTGGAGGTGACATGGCTGTAACGGTACTGTGGAGGTGACATGGCTGTAACGGTACTGTGGAGGTGACATGGCTGTAACGGTGCTGTGGAGGTGACATGGCTGTAACGGTGCTGTGGAGGTGACATGGCTGTAACGGTACTGTGGAGGTGACATGGCTGTAACGGTGCTGTGGAGGTGACATGGCTGTAACGGTGCTGTGGAGGTGACATGGCTGTAACGGTGCTGTGGAGGTGACATGGCTGTAACGGTGCTGTGGAGGTGACATGGCTGTAACGGTACTGTGGAGGTGACATGGCTGTAACGGTACTGTGGAGGTGACATGGCTGTAACGGTGCTGTGGAGGTGACATGGCTGTAACGGTACTGTGGAGGTGACATGGATGTAACGGTACTGTGGAGGTGACATGGCTGTAACGGTACTGTGGAGGTGACATGGCTGTAACGGTACTGTAACGGTGCTGTGGAGGTGACATGGCTGTAACGGTGCTGTGGAGGTGACGTGGCTGTAACGGTACTGTGGAGGTGACATGGCTGTAACGGTACTGTGGAGGTGACATGGCTGTAACAGCATTGTAGAGGTGACTTCTTCACATGGCTGTAACAGGGCCAATAAAGAGTAACGTCGTCATGCTCCCATCACACTGGGAGAGGACCTGTACATAAAGAAACAAAGAACAGCACGTCACAAGCAGCACTGAGTAATGAGGACTTACCGTAAAACTTCAATTAGTAACCTGGTGTTTTTTGTTTATCACTGAACACAACAGGCACTTATTATAGACATGCTTCTATTTGGAGAAAATCAAACTTCCTTGACAATAATTGTTCTCCTCTTTGACTGTGCATTTTTAGCAGTTTTTACTTACACCACTAGATGGCGATCAGCCACTTTCTGGGGGTCTGTGCTCCAGAAGTTGTTGACTGTTTTTGTGCTTGCCAGTTAGCTAGCAGTTATCAGTTGTAAGCAGCCAATGGCTAGCAGTTTCTTACTGGTTATAAAAACAGATGATTGCCATTAAAAAAATTAAGTCATTACTAAGTTTATGTAACAAATCAAACATTAAATCTTGTAAATCATTCATGGTGACCTCATAAACAATTCCTTTAGACCTGGTGTTTATTTTAAACAGGCGTTTTATTTGCTGAAATGTGTGACGTTGCCCGGCTAATAAAAGGGACAGGTGGATATTTGAGACTGTTTAATTGGACGTTTTATGGTAATTAACTTATGCTCTAATAAGGACCATAGGCCTCTCATGAATGTCCTCCCTCTTCCTATGAGAATAATGTCTGTTTTCTTCTCCTCTGCAGAAGGAGCTGTCTGGTCATAGGAACATAGTGAACTACCTGGACTCTACCATCAACTCAGTAGGGGACAGTGTCTGGGAGGTTCTCATTCTCATGGAGTACTGTAAAGGTAGGAGTTCTAAGTTCCCCCCCTGTGATTTTAATACAATGGACAGGTCATTATTGTTTTATTGAGCATGAGATGGGTGCAAAATAGGCTGTACAGGTTTGAACAAACAAGACCTGTGATTTTATATTGACCCAATAAAGTAGGATTGTAATTTCAACATGATCTCACTTTGTAAATTTTTCTCACTCCTCTTTCTCACCATCTCTCCTCCCTCCCGTTCGCTCGCCCTCTCTCCCGTTCGCTCGCCCTCTCTCCCGTTCGCTCGCCCTCTCTCCCGTTCGCTCGCCCTCTCTCCCGCTCTCACCTGCTCCCCCTTCTCCACTTTTTCTCACCCTCCTCTCCTCTCCCACTTCTGCATCACACGCCTCCCTCTCTCCCCCCTCCCCCCTCATTCCCTCTCTCCCTCCTCCCCCCAGCTGGTCA